>NW_026725143.1:0-15569 GCF_029784015.1 Lycium ferocissimum
TACCGAAATTTCGGGCAAAGATTTCTTCCGTAAATATACCATCCTCAATATTTAATTTAGTCAAATTCTCATCAAACACAATCCGGGAATTCAAACCCGGCCAAACTATCAACCACAATTCTAACAACAACAATACCAACAACTTCCATGCTCAATCAACTTACTACTTCTTCCAAAACTTTCTAACTTTAATGAGAACAATAACAACCTCATAAGCTATATTCAACAACATCATACTAATCATATCATCTTTCATGCATGCAAGACATTACATTCCATCCATATAACTTCTAAAACAAGTCTTCACTACTACAACTTCACTAAGGTTCCTAGACATTCATTAGCAACATAGAATCCACAACATAACAACAAGCAAAATACTAAATAAAATTGACTCATTCTCTTCCATCCTCACCATAGCCTCACGGCCAACACCAACATACATACTACAACTTCTCAAAATTCATTCAACTTCCATTTTCTTCACATATCATCCCCAACAATAACAACCAAACACTAAATGAAATAATTGAAATATGATTCCTTCACATACATATATATACACGGCCACATGCCATATTCCTCTCTTTCATGAATTTCATCCATTTTAGCACACTACAACACATATAAACCATGTATAACACATAAAACAAGATTAGAATTTACCTTCTTCTTCAACTTCTCACTTGCCTAACTCTTGGCAACTTATATGATTTTGAACCTTTCTTTGTTCCAACAACAACTCCACCTTGTTGTGCACCCTCTACTTGATAGAAAATTATTTTTGAAAGAATTTTATCAATTTTCCTTGGAATTTTTCTCTTGGCCGAATGGCCTGGGATATTGATTCTTCTCCTTCTTTTTCTCTTCTTCTTATTTCATGAAATTTCTAGAGAAGTGTAGGAAAATAAGATGACTTGGTCATCTTATATTAATTTCCCACATGATTTAATTAAGGTGGGCTTGGGCCAACTATTCATGGCCGGCCACCCTTGGACATTTGGGCCTCATTTTTTTATGATTTTTGTTGAGCCCAATTAACTACCGATCATATTTTATAATTTCCGAAACTAATTTCCAACATTCCAAATTTGCCCTTCGTCTTTCTCCATATTTCCACAGTCATATTGCGAATTTCCTTTATGCCCTTGACCTTCCTCATTATTTCCACTTCTAAATTTTTTTTCACAAGCACTCCTATGCCAAACAAAATAAAATGCGGCCTTGCTTATTGGCTTTCCGCGATTGTCTTGAATTATCCGACCGCACAAAATGCGGGATATAACATTTACCCTCACCGGCCACTGTCTTGCCCTTTTAGCTAGCTGAAGCTTTCCTAGTCACACACATCGCTATATATAAAACAAGTCCAAGGTTAAGAATTCCATTCCCTTTGGCTCAGCTCTATTGCAGGATCTAGAATCATGAAGGAAAGGTAACAATCCTATATGCCCGATAGCCTCTTGATTATAAGTGCGGTGCACAACGCACCCATAAGCAAGACTCTACTAGACACGGCTTGCAGACTTCCTAGGACAAACCTGCTCTGATACCAAGTTTTGTCATGACCCAAATTGGAGGGCCGCGACTGGCACCCGGGCCTTACTTAATCGAGCGCCAACATTCATCACTATCCATTTATTATCAGACTTGTCGTAGGCCGATAAGGCCACATTAACATATATCCATAACAGGAGAGGAAAAATTCCATATGAACTGGCAAAGCCAAAAGGTATACATATGTGGGCCGACAAGGCCACAATAATAAACTAACATGACACAACTATATATGTACACAGGATACCGCCTGCAAAGCCTCTAAAAGGAAACATGACCGTCATACATATAAGTCGGGGCAGGGCCCCCCGGCATACCCGTAAGCAAAATGACATATATAGTGTATCCTGACTCGGTAATGCTCCGAAATAAAATGGAGGTCACCAATCAAAAGTTGATATCTAGGGACTGCCTACAGTGGAGGGTCATCTACTTGTCTACCTGCACTTGCATGGCAGGAAAAGGGACGTCAGTACGAATAATGCACTGAATATGTAAAGCAAAAATGAAATATAACAATAAGACATCATCAATGAGAGGGACATAAGCATCAACCTGTACCTTCGGGCTGCCACTTTGGGCTATGAACATGCATACTTATACTATTATACTTATATATATATATATATATATATATGTGTGTGTGTATATAACACCATTGGTCTCATTAGGCATATTCCTTACCATAACAACCTCTGTGGGCATAATCATCATTATGTAACCAGCTGATCAGGTGGTGGTGCGTTTATAACACCATTTCCTTACCCATAACCCAAATAGATATAATACACACGTATATAACATCATTGATCATAGTATGTACATATATATATATATACACACAACGCATGAAGATTTTTATGGAACATTACAAAACCTTTCAGAGTAACTTAGAGTTGTTCATCCTCCGATTTCATTATTGTCACGACCCGAACTGGAGGGCCGCGACTGGCACCTAGAGGCCCTACTCGATCAAGCGCCAATGTTCATTCATCTCTTTCAATCTTTAGACTCAGCGTAAGAGGATAAGGTCGTATTAACATTCATCCTTTAAGAAGCATAGACATGATAAACAGACCAAACAGGAATATTCATATATATATATATGGGGGCCAACAAGGCCGCTATGATAGACCAACGACATCATATGTGTACTATACACAGGACACTATCTGCAAAGCCTCTAACATGGAATATCATACTTGTACATAGGTCGGGACAGGGCCTCCGACATACCCAACGTACAAAATGACATATACATATTTACCCTAACTCAATAAGGCTCCGGATGAAAATGGAGCTCACTGATCGAAGCTGATATCTAGGGATAGCCTACTGCGAGAGGTTCTCAATCCGTCTACCTGCACCTGCGTGGCATGAAACACAGCGTCCCCAGGCAAACGGACGCCTGCACGAATAATGTACTGAATATGTAAAGTTGAAATGAAACATAACAATAAGACATCCTTAATGAGTGGGAGATAAGGATCAACCTGTACCTTTGAACTACCTTTGTGGGCCATGAACATGCTTAGTTATACTTACATACTTATACATTTATGCGTATATAACGCCATTGTACATATATATGCGTACATAACGCCATTGGCCTCATTTGGCATCTTCCTTACCATAATGCCTCTGTGGGCATAATCATCATCATGTA
This sequence comes from Lycium ferocissimum, assembly GCF_029784015.1. NCBI lineage: Eukaryota > Viridiplantae > Streptophyta > Magnoliopsida > Solanales > Solanaceae > Lycium > Lycium ferocissimum. The sequence continues at coordinate 3,224 of NW_026725143.1, forward strand.
ACAACCTGATCAGGTGGTGGCGCGTATATAATGCTATTTCCTTCCCCATAACCTATATCGTATATACGTATATAACGTGTTGATCATAGCGCATATATATATATAATGCATGAAGACTCTTATGGAATATTAGAACATCTTTCAGAGTGACTTGTAGTCAGTAACCCTCCGAAAACATTATGACCATTAACATCATTATCATGTGCCTCAAAAGGGACTTAGGAATCATATCTAGACATGCTTTGAATACATAACTTGGGAATGAATAACATGGACATTCTTAGCTTTCAAGAGTAGAGCCAAATTATGGAATGACATTATGTTTACGTTTCTGTCACACCCTTAATCCGAAAGGGTGTGATGGGCACCCGACCCTTATCTAGGGCCGAGCGAACCCCCTGACTCTCGTAATACTCGTAATCGTACTGGGCCCTTAGCCATAACACAAATATGTAATGAATTTTTTTTTTCGAAAAACAAACATGCCTTTCCGTCTTTCTCAAACCGAATAAAAATCTGTAATCATATAATACCTGTAATATAATGCACAACGTTACATCGGCTTACGAGCCGCTTACATAATCGACACATTATACACATGACTGTCCGCAAAGTCTCTAACATACGAACAAACTTTCATAACATAAACATCCCGACTCGGCAGAGATACTCGAGGAGATGGAACTCGCCAATTTCCGATCGGAACATCTTCTACTAATGTCTTCAGCTCGTCACGAGGGTGTACCTGCGCGGCATGAAACGCAGCCCCCGAAGAAAGGGGGTCAGTACGGAATATGTACTGAGTATGTAAAGCATGGAATACAGAAAACGAGATCATAACCGAAATAAGGAGTACAAACAGTGAACATAATAACCAGAGTGTCAAGGTGCTTGTATCTGGAAGACAAATTATACATACGAGGTGCAAAGGACCAATATAATGATCGGAACACCGAAATGCTTAGCTTGCTTTTAAAAACATTTCTGTCTCATATATATGGAAAATAGATCATATCATAGTAGCAGACATTAACCGATGTGGGATTCGCCTAAACCAATATGGGATTTGCCTAAACCAATGTGGGATTCGCCCATACCAATGTGGGATTCGCCTAAACCAGTGTGGAATTTGCCTCACCACTGGGTTTGCCCCACCATTGGGTTTGCCCCACCATTGGGTTTGCCCCACCACCGGCTCCGATACCAACTGATCACATTTCAGAATACATATATATAACATATAACGTGTCCCAACCCTCCGCGCCGAGGAGAGACTCGTCAAAACGTAATCATCGATTATCATATCATCACATAACGTAATCATCATATTATCATATCATCACATTAAATCATTATCATCATATTATCATATCATCATGTATCAAATGTATTCATTATATTATCAAATCATCACATTATCAAATCATCATGTCCTCAGATCATCAGATTATCATATCATATACCCTATGCGGTCCGTAATAGGACCCGGCGGACGGAACGTGGTCGCCCCTCCTGCCTTGGGCGCCACAACTCATCATACTTCGAAAGTTTTATATCTCCGTATCTCCGTCACACATCATAAATCAGAATCACATAAGCTCATCATACTTTGTATCATATCATATGTCGAAACTCATCATACTTCGGAAACATATCATATCATGTCATACGCTCATCATACTTCGGATTGTGCGCACGATAGTAACCGGCCCGGGACTCGGCGAAGGGAGTAATAATAATGTGCACGAGCAGAATCGTAGGATCTATATGCAACTCAAAACATTTACACAGACTTAACGGAATAATCAAACAAATTATCATTTACAAGCCAATGGCATTAGTCAATTCAAATCTCTTCGGGATATCACTCGGAAACATATCAAATAAAACTCTTATCAATCATAGTTACGTACCCATATCATGTGCATACGAATTCTCATTTCGTACACTTACACAGATTCCATAAAACAATCAAAACAGACTATCATTTAAAGACAAAGCCAATAATCATAGTCAAATCCAGTTTCTTTCGAATGTTACTCGGGACTTGTCAAATAGAACTCTAGCTATCATAGTTACGGATCAACATCATATACAAACGATTTCTCATTTCAGACTTAACAGATAAGTGAGTAATCATATCCGAAAGTCAGGTTGTTAACTATATTAAGTTCTTTTAACAAGTTGCTAGAACTATACAAAGGAACGTCTTGCGGGCCCACGGACAAGTACCCAACCGAGCCGGGCCTGCCCGTGGAGGTTAAGATCATCACACGCTACAGAACATCCTACGGACATATCGAAGCGATCCGAGCCTTCCTATGAAAGTTACGGACGTTCGTAGTTACCGTCCCTTTTACGAACAAAATCTTTCTATGCATGTTCATATATAATCATACGAAAGGCATAAGGACCACAATTTAACTATATTACGAATACGGATATCAAGAAGCAACTAAGACTCATAGACGTGCTCGGATAGTACGAGTAGAGTTACCTCGGGGATCATATCATAGCCTACATGTACTAAGACATGCCAAAGAAAGGAGGGTCAAGCTTTACATACCTTGGCCGCCCTCTATGCTAATCAAAACTTACGTCTCGGCTTCACACGATCTACAATACTGTCATTAAGCATCATCCATTAGCCACAACACATAAGAATCCAATTCCAAATTAACACTTTGTCTACAAAATTTCGGCAGCATTTCCCATATAACTTCAACATCCCCGAGAATTCAACTCGGCCAAATTAACAACAACCAAACCAACAACCATATTTACAACATCAATAATCCATTCACAAATATTCAAGACAATCCAACCCATGTCTTACTTCACCCAAAACTTCCAAATGCCATAAGAACAACCACAATACATTTCCCTCTTCCGAATTCATAAACTATATCAACAATTCCATACGTTAGCAACATCATTTTCATTAATGCAAGAAGCCATATTGAAATCACATTATCTTCTAAATCAGCCCACAACCAAGTACAACTTTAATTTGAGTTATCAAACCTTCATTTCCATCACATATTCCATAACAACAACAACTACAATACCGAGTAAATTTAACTCACCATTCCTACACAACACACACACCTATTCGGCCAAGCACCCACATCCATGGTTTCATGAATTTTTATCCATTCCTTCACATTACAAACATGCACAACTATCCATAATACAACAATCCAAACATGCCAAGTAAGTTAGTTCTTTACTCCTATATAACCACACACACGGCCACACACAACATACCATATTTTCATGAACTTCACTCATTTCTACATTTCACAACATGCACAAACACCTATAAAACATGTAGAGAAGATCAAACCTCACCTTTTCTCATCCACCTTCTCCACTCGGCTAAGATGCATGATGGCAAGAACGGATGATTCTCTTGTTCCAACGACTACTCCATGTCGTGGAGGACCTTCTAATTAGTAGGAAAGCATGAAGAAATTTATTTTTCATGATCAACAATTTGGAGGCAGTTTCGGCCAGCTCTTGGCCGATTGCGTTTCTCCTTCTTTTTCTCCATCTCTCTTGAATTCTCTAGAGTTGGAATGATAAGTTGTCTTGCCTTGTCATGACTCACACACATATATATATATATATATATAGGTGCACATGGCCGGTCATGTGCACCCTTTTCTTTTTTTTTTTTTTTTTCCAATTTTCTAGAAATTTCTTAAAGCCACAAAAGATGAATTGTTGCTTTGCATGGTCATCTTTGTCCATGTATGTATTTAACCCTTACAAATATGAAATGGACACATACACCCCTTTCATGGCTTGAAACAATTGGCCATCCATGGGTGGGTCCCACGGCCACTTGGCTTTTCCAAGAAGTCATACATAATGAAAACTTCCAAATTCCAAGCTTACCCTTAATACTTCATGCCAATAATACCTATGTACGACTTGTCCAAAATTGTACCAACGTACAAATTACGGGATATAACATCCTTCCCCCCTTTAGAATATTCGTCCTCGAATGTTCAACTAGTCTTACGGGGTCTCATAAGCACCTCGGGGGAGCTCCCTTTTCATAGCTATTGCCATCCTTCATACTATCTCTTAAGCTATCCAATACCATTCTCTTGTCATATCTTTTTTTTTCTTCATACACGTCCACTTTCTGGCGTCGTGTCGTTCAAAGCCTGTGCAAAACTTCTCACACTACCTTAAACATTATCCTGACTTTTATCCACTTATTGTCGGTTTTCCCGATCCTACTAACTCACTTCAGTAAAGGGTCTCATCTGTAGCCCAGGCATCCATATCAAGCACACTACCGTATCAACTGTTTCTACCTCATCCTTACATTCCTCTCACCTGCTTCCCCCCTTTATGGGTGTACTTATGCCATTATCCGTTTATGCTTTGCCTCATGTCCTTATTTCCAATGTCAATTAGGCAGCGCTTTTATTCCGACGGTAAGCGTCCAAAGTCCTCTTGAAATGTTATCTTTATCTCAACTTACCTCGGGTATTTCCCTTGGTATCCCCTTATCATTTCTCCCGCTTATGCCTATCCCTTATTCTACACACGAGGGATCTTATGTTACCTTTGTGTCACTCAGAACACACTTCTTCTACATAGTCCTTCTCTCGTTTTCAAAACGTACTCTATTCGCTCACATTCATCCGTATCATCCCAGTCATTTTCTAACATTCGTTCTACTTCGTTTCCCATCTTTCTATAACTTGAGCTCTCACAGTCCGTCATTTATGGTACTCGTGTCCTTAGTTGCACACGTCATATCCTATTACTACACTGTTGTCCCACTTCCTCCTTATTTCCCCTTTCCGTTAGCTTCTTCTCCTTACCGACCTGATCCGCCCTATTCTACGCGTCCTCTTGAGATTCCTGGCCACTCCGCATACTCTAATTTTTCTTCGACTACTCCAGTTTCTCATTTTCTTCTTACGTCTGAATTTGTAAGATTTTCAGAAAACTTCCCAGGGGGGTCACCCATCCCAAAATTTCTCTCACTCCAGCACGCTTAACCTTGAAACTCTAGCAAAATCGGGTACGTTAATGCTGGTATGATCGCATCCACCTCACCGCATAACCTTCATCACTTAGTCTGGAGTAGGTCAAAATCCTAACATATCCCAACACGTCCTCGCGACGCATCTCATCGGCTGTCTTATCAGTACGTTCCTATTTGTCACCATTCTTTTTCCTCTGTGCCCTTGTCTTAATCGTATCACTTTATCCAAACCTACCAGTTCTTTCAAAATCATCTCTTAATATCACAAGTCATCTCTTAACATCACAAGTCATCTCTTAACATCACCAATCCGTTCCAAATTCCTTATCACCATATCCTCATCGGCCTTCTATTTACTATTATCACCAACTCCTTGGTTAACTTATTCCTAGAGGGCAGCCATACTCGTAGCTCAGCCGACTCCTACTGTTACTATTAACACAACTCTTTCGAAACATATTCCAGACTTACATGTCATTTCCGTACCATTTTTAGAAAAATTTCAAAGTAGTTTCCTCCGTATTCCTTGTTATCCCAAAACTCGCACGCAAGAAATACCAACAAGGCCTCGGTGGCCATCATCATATATATACATCATATCATATCGTATCGTATCACAGCTGCACAGGACTCTCAATATTCATAAAGGTCTGAAAATAGTGGACCTACCTCATATGCTCAACACGACTGCACGTGTTACCCTTTCTGGCTTACTTCCTTTTCATTTTTTTTTTCAACTTCACATTTCAATCATGCGCCAATACCTTACTCAACATATATCTTTCGTACCTTTACTTACCTGCGTGCTTTGTAACTTCCATCATCAATTGCCTTCTTCGATCGGTGTCGTTCTTCTGCTAAAATCAAAGGATAGTACCGGAAATCTCATTCCCTATGACTTGGCTCTATGGCACGATCTAAAAAGTGAAAGAAGAGTAACTACCCTAGATGCCCCGTAGCCTCCTGTTTATAAATGTGGCCGGCTTCACATCATAAATGGACTCTACCGGACACGACTTTGCGTACAACCCCTAGGACGAACCGCTCTGATACCAATTTGTCACACCCTTAATCCGACAGGGTGTGATGGGCACCCGACCCTTACCTAGGGCCGAGCGAACCCGCTGACTCTCATAATACTCGTAATCGTACTGGGCCCTTAGCCATAACACAAATATGTAATGAATTTTTTTTTTTTCGGAAAACAAACATGCCTTTCCGTCTTTCTCAAATCGAATAAAAATCTGTAATCATATAATACCTGTAATATAATGCACAACAGTACATCAGCTTATAGAGCCGCTTACATAACTGACACATTATACACATGACTCTGTCTGCAAAGTCTCTAACATAGAACAAACTTTCATAACATCAACAACCTGACTCGGGCAAAGTACTCCGGAGGATATGGAGCTCGCCAATTTCGCCGGAACATCTTCTACTAATGTCTTCGCCCGTCCGGGTGTACCGCGCGCATGAAACGCATCCCCCGAAGAAAGGGGGTCAAGACGGAATATGTACTGAGTATGTAAAGCATGGAATACAGAAAACAAGATCATAACCGAAATAAGGAGTACAAACAGTGAACATAATAACCAGAGTGTCAAGGTGCTTGTATCTGGAAGACAAATCATACATACGAGGTGCAAAGGACCAATATAATGATCGGAACGCCGAAATGCTTAGCTTTCTTTTAAAAACATTTTTGTCTCATATATATGGAAAATAGATCATATCATAGTAGCTGACATTAACCGATGTGGGATTCGCCTAAACCAATGTGGGATTTGCCTAAACCAATGTGGGATTCGCCTATACCAATGCGGGGGATTCGCCTAAACCAAAGGTGGAATTTGCCTCACCACCGGGTTTGCCCCACCATCGGGTTTGCCCCACCACCCCCCACCACCGCTCCGATACCAACGATCACATTTCGAATACATATATATATAACATATAACGTGTCCCCCCTCCAACTCAGGGACATCATATCAAACGTAATCATCGATTATCATATCATCACATCATCATATTATAATCATCATATTATCATATCATCACATTAAACGATTAATCATCATATTATCATATCATCGTAATGTATTCATTATATTATCAAATCATCACATTATCAAATCATCATGTCCTCGTATCATCGATTATCATATCATATACCCTATGCGGTCCGTAACAGACCCGACGGACGGAACGTGGTCGCCCTCCCCCGCCTTGGGCGCCACAACTCATCATACTTCGAAAGTTTTATATCTCCGTATCTCCGTCACACATCATAAATCAGAATCACATCATACTTCAGAGCTCATCATACTTCGTATCATATCATATGTCGAAACTCATCATACTTCGGAAACATATCATATCATGTCATACGCTCATCATACTTCGGAAGCTCATCATACTTCGGATTGTGCGCACGATAGTAACCGGCCCGGGACTCGGCAAAGGGAGTAACAATAATGTGCACGAGCAGAATTGTAGGATCTATATGCAACTCAAAACTTTTACACAGACTTAACGGAATAATCAAACAAATTATCATTAACAAGACAATGGCATTAGTCAATTCAAATCTCTTCCGGATATTACTCGGAAACATATCAAATAAAACTCTTATCAATCATAGTTACGTACCCACATCATGTGCATACGAATTCTCATTTCGTACACTTACACAGATTCCATAAAACAATAAAAACAGACTATCATTTAAAGACCAAGCCAATAATCATAGTCAAATCCAGTTTCTTTCGAATGTTACTCGGGACTTGTCAAATAGAACTCTAGCCATCATAGTTACGGATCAACATCATATACATACGATTTCTCATTTCGTACTTACCGTATAAGTGAGTAATCATATTCGAAAGTCAAGTTGTTAACTATATTAAGTTCTTTTAACAAGTTGCTAGAACTATACAAAGGAACGTCTTGCGGGCCCACGGACAAGTACCCAACCGATCCGGGCCCGCCCGTGGAGGTTAAGATCATCACACGCTACAGAACCTCCTACGGACATATCGAAGTGATCCGAGCCTTCCTATGGAAGTTACGGACGTTCGTAGTTACCGTCCCATTTACGAACAAAATCTTTCTATGCATGTTCATATATAATCATACAAAAGGCATAAGGACCACAATTTAACTATATTACGAATACGGATATCAAGAAGCAACTAAGACTCATAGACGTGCTCGGATCGTAGGAGCAGAGTTACCCTGGGATCATATCATAGCCTACATGTACTAAGACATGCCAAAAAGAAAGGAGGGTCAAGCTTTACATACCTTGGCCGCCCTCTATGCTAATCCAAACTTACGTCTCGGCTTCACACGATCTACAATACTGTCATTAAGCATCATCCATTAGCCACAATACTTAAGAATCCAATTCCAAATTAACACTTTGTCTACAAAAATTTCGGCAGCATTTCCCTATAACTTCAACATCCCCGAGAATTCAACTCAGCCAAATCAACAACAACCAAACCAAAAATCATATTTACAACATAAATAATCCATTCACAAATATTCAAGACAATCCAACCCATGTCTTACTTCACCTGAAACTTCCCAATGCCATAAGAATAACCACAATACATTTCCCTCTTCCGAATTCATAAACTATATCAATAATTCCATACGTTAGCAACATCATTTTCATTAATGCAAGAAGCCATATTGAAATCCCATTATCTTCTAAATCAGCCCACAACCAAGTACAACTTTAATTTGAGTTATCAAACCTTCATTTCCATCACATATTCCATAACAACAACAACTACAATACCGAGTAAATTTAACTCACCATTCCTACACAACACACACACCTATTCGGCCAAGCACCCACATCCATGGTTTTATAAATTTTTATCCATTCCTTCACATTACAACATGCACAACTATCCATAATACAACAATCCAAACATGCCAAGTAAGTTAGTTCTTTACTCCTATATAATATTACCTACACACGGCCACACACAACTTACCATATTTTCATGAACTTCACTCATTTCTACATTTCACAACATGCACAAACACCTATAAAACATGTAGAGAAGATCAAACCTCACCTTTTTCTCATCCACCTTCTCCACTCGGCTAAGATGCATGATGGCAAGAACGGATGATTATCTTGTTCCAACGACTACTCCACGTCGTAGAGGACCTTCTAATTAGTAGGAAAGCATGAAGAAATTTATTTTTCATGATCAACAATTTGGAGGCGCCGGCTACCTCTTGGCCGATTGCCTTTCTCCTTCTTTTTCTCCATCTCTCTTGAATTCTCTAGAGTTGGAATGATAAGTTGTCTTACCTTGTCATGACTCACACACATATATATATAATTAGGTGCACATGGCCGGTCATGTGCACCCTTTCTCTTTTTTTTTTCTTCTAATTTTCTAGAAATTTCTTAAAGCCACAAAAGATGAATTGTTGCTTTGCACGGTCATCTTTGTCCATGTATGTATTTAACCCTTACAAATATGAAATGGACACATACACCCCTTTCATGGCTTGAAACAATTTGCCATCCATGGGTGGGTCCCACGGCCACTTGGCTTTTCCAAGAAGTCATACATAATGAAAACTTTCAAATTCCAAGCTTGCCCTTAATACTTCATGCCAATAATACCTATGTACGACTTGTCCAAAATTTTCCCAACGTACAAATTACGAGATATAACAGTTTCGTTCATTTGGATCATGCCAAAAGAAAGAAAGTTAGCCTTAACATACCTCAACTCATTGTTCCCAAAAATTTTCTGACCCCCTAACCCCTCTAGATCTAACCCCTTTGTCTCAAGATGTTGTGTTGAGTTTAGATGGCAACAAACGAGCCGAGGCCATGAAGAAGTTGCATGTTACACCCCAGAAAATTTCGCGTTACTAAGGCTGCAGACGGCTTAATGTGAGCTCAAGGAGGAGCAAATATTACAAGTATAAAGGATGAAATTCTACTGTATTAGCATGAGGATAGCATGAGTATGATATTTGAAATTCGTACAATATGATAGGAATGATACTTTAAAAAGATATATAGCCCTCGTAATTGTAAGCTGAGGTGGGGTTCACATGTTAAGATTTTATAAAGGACATATGACAAGTTATATGGATAATATATGTGAAGTTAAACACAACTCAAGAAGGATCCTTGAGCCAAATCCAAGTGGAAGCCCTCCAAGAAGATGTTTTTAAGTTACGTTTTCGGGTGATCTGACTTCGGGAGGCCATAACCCTATCATTATTTGGGAATTTGGGAAAACTCCAAACACGAAAGTTATAGATAATTGAAATAAATTTCCAACCATAGGTCGTGGGCCAGCATGTGACATAGAGATAAAAAGTTATGAACGTTTTAAGATAGAAAGGTAATGTCGGTTAAATGTGGCTCGGCTCAACTCGACCTGTCGGTGGGAACCGACCCAAGACCCATATATAAGGGATAAATTCATATGAATTCATTCATTTAAACATAAATTAGTCCACAAACTTTTAAAGAGAGAGAGAGAGAGGAGAGTTAGAGAGAGAAAGTGGAGAATCGATCAAGTTCAAGGCCTTGAATCCCGAGGCTCGTGAAGGATAAAGTATAGTACGAGTTGTCGTCGTCGTTTTAAGCTAAATATTGATCTTGGGGGGGGTGATATTTTCGTGGTTGAGCTGCTGCAAAGGTATGTATAAGATTCCTTTTATGTTATTAAAGTGTTTATTTAGAGTTTTAACGGATTAGAACGGAGGAAATAATGTTAAAAGCTCGTTTGGCATTTTTAAGGAGTTTATGAAGGTGGAAATTTGTTTCGGTGGAGTTAAATGGATGGAAGTATCCGAGTTATGATGTATATTGATTGTCGATATTGTTGTTTGATATTGTTGCTGATAATTTAGCTGAATTGGATTTTCGGGTTTGTCCGCTTTATAAAGGAAATGTCACAAAATTCCATTAGAAAATAGAGATAAGTTTAAGGGATTGATTATAAGGATATATATTGGATTGATTGTTGGTAAATTAATATTGTTGATAGATTAGCGTAACCCGAAGATGGACTGTGGTTAGCTGGAAAGCGGCAAAGGTATGTAAGGCAAACCTTTCTTCTTTTGGCATGATCCTTGTTGCTATTCATTCTATATGTACTCCATATGATTCCATTCTTAGACGAGTAATGTCTAAATGTTTCTTGTGATGTCTTATTGATATTGTAATCCTATTCTGTTCCAAAGGGAACACCCATAAGGTGCCAAGTTGAGTTGTGTATATGGTTTTACTAGTGATTTCGAGGAAATGAGTTTTATACTAAAGGAAACATAAAGTTTGATTTTCAAAATCACTCCGAATGGGGTGCGAGATTTTACTACTTCATTTCATTTACGATTTATGTTTACATTCCATAGTATCATCTCTTTGTATTGACATGATCATTATTCTTTAGGTAGGGAAATAAGATGAAATTGAGTAGAATATAAGTAGTAAGAATTTTATAATAATTCTACCCTCAAACCTGGAAGTATGTCCTCCTAAGTCCAGTGAGATACAAATTTGATAACTTCTTATGAAAGACTAAGGCTAATAACTGGATTGTAATGAATTGATTAGTGAGTTATGATATGAATTGAAATTGATATTTGTGGATTGAGTTTATGTTGATATGATGGTGATATTAAGCCGGAAGCGACTGCCCGAAGGGGCCATTATTATTAAGTCGGGCACCGCCCGGCGGCCATCATTATTATGCGGAAGCGGCCGTCCGCGGGGACTATTGTGATACTAGCCGAAAGCAGCTGTCCGAAGGGACCATTCTGTTAACATGTCAGAAGCGGCATGTGTGTTGGATTGCATTATTTACTTAAAGATTGTTTTGAGATTTTGTGTGCACATTTATGTTTCTTCCAGCGAAGGTTGCAAGTATTGAGTTAGATTGTGATTTCTTCTGTCCTAAGTCAAATTTTGATTATGATTTGTTACCACCTTACATACTCAGTACATTGTCCGTATCGACATCCTTTTTGCTCGGGACGCGCGTTCATGCCCGTTGCCCCCCGTATTGTTTGGCGGAGTTAAGTGTATTGTTATATCCCGTGTATTTTTACGTGTTCGAAAAATTCGAAATAATTTTGACTTGTAAGAAACAAGGCCATAACTTGATTTGTATTTAAAATAAGGGTGTTGCTCATGAAATGTTGATGTGGAAATCTGGAGGAAGGTCAAGGGCAAAATTGGGAACTTTAGAAATTAGTTTCGGGAATTACAAGTAAGACCCATAATTAGTTGGGCTCAAATGAAGTGAACAAAAAAAAAAATACAAAGGCCTAATT
>NW_026725144.1:0-7980 GCF_029784015.1 Lycium ferocissimum
TTTGAAAATCAAATATTCCAAAGACACAAAACATTTCACCATTGGGAATACGAATTTCAAGAAATAAATAAGTGTCATAAACATACTCGGATTGCGAGAATAGAATTTCCCTCGAACTGAAATGTCTGCTTCTTGTAACTAGGCATGCCAAAGGAAGGTGAAGCTTTACATACCTCGATCGCTCCAAACGCTAATCAAAACTCAAGCTAAATCCAACCTACGTCTCGGTACACCCAAGGTCTACAAACAAGTCTGTATGCCAAATATTAGATATAGACATTTGGGCATTTAATTCCAAATTAGCCCTTAATTCTACGAAATTTCGGGCGACATTTTTGTAAATAGATCAACCCAGGAATTTAGCTTGGCGAATCCGCCAGCAACAACATAAACAGCGACCTAGCAACATCAATAACCAATCCCATAAAAGGCAATATAGCATTAATAACTCTCTTTATATCATTTGACAACATTCAATACTTTCATTTAATCCGCTTACATTCAAGCCAACATCAACGCTATACATTCAAATACTAACCCGAACCCATACCAACAATATTCAAAGACATTTTAAGCAATTCATACAACATTCAAAACATCCCAAATAATACTCCAACTCACCCGAAAACAGCCCCCAACCCGAGAACACATCCATAAACCCCACATCCCGCACTTCCAAATTATGATTTGCACCAACAATCCACATTCTAACAATATGTCACTTTCTTAAATATAAAAATTACATTAAATACACATGATTCTCCAAATCAGCCCATACAATTACAACATCAATCTTGAGTCATTAAACTCTCATTTCAACATAGAATTCATAACGACAACATTCAAAATTCCAAATAAATTAATCCATTCTTTGTCATATAACATGACCTATATTCGCCACACTACACCTATACATATATTGATGATTATCATTCTTTTCTTCACACTACACAACTAAACATGCTACATAAAATTGATTCATCACTTCACACAACACACACACACTTACACGACCAAACCCCACACACGGCCTCAACTCCCACCTACTATATTTCATGATTTTCATCCATTTTAACATACTACAACATGCATACAAATAGGCTGTGGTTTGCAAGGATGAAAACGGATGGTTGGACGACCGAATAACACTTCCACGTTACTTAGGGACCTCAAATTAGTGGATTTGCATCAACGAAATAATTTTGGGATGGCTTGTTTGGGACTTGATTTTTCTCCTCTTGGCCAAGAGTTCAAGCTTGTTGTTCTTCAACTTCTATTTTTTTTCTAAGTGTTGGAATGTGGAAGAAAGATGACTACTTGATCATCTTTTAAGCTTATATGAGTAGTGTACAGTCCCGATGGCCCACATGTGTTGGACCAATTAAAATTGGCCACAACAATGTGTGGGACCATTTGAAGACCACACGGCCACAAGGCCTAAAATGCATGATTTTCAACTTTCCATTATTTCAATTTGGTCCCAAATTTTCCTAATTGTTCCATACCAACAAATTCATGAACAACTTAGGTCTTAAAACGAAATCGAAGGTCAAAAGTCCCGACTTTGCATCCCGGAATGGTTTTGACCCTAACTTATCATAGTTAAACCGGATTGTCCCAATGTACAAAATACGGGATATAACATATATTGACCTCCTAATTGCTATCACCATCAATTCGAAGAAGTTAATTTATTTCTCAAGGTCGGTCGTACTCACAACTTAGTCAAATCCTATCATTACTATGGCACGACCTTTCAAGACATATTACAAACCTATATCTCATTCTCTTCTTATTTCTAGGAAAATTTTGGCGAGTTTCTCCGTATTTCTTACTATCTCAAAACTCGCACGCAGAAATACCAACAATGCCTCGAGCCAACATATATATATATATATATATATATATATATATATATATATATATATATATATATATATATCATATCATATCACGACCACACGGTGGATCCCAATATTAACAACATGAAAATAATAAACATACCTCGTATGTCCAACTCAAATCGCACCTGCTACACTTTCCTCGTTTACTTTCCCTTTCAATCTTCGACTTTACATTTCAATCGTACTTCCAAATACCTTACTCGACATACATCTTTCTTACCTCGCGTACTCTTGTAACTTCCGATATCATCGCGCTTCTTCGTCAATACCATTCTTTCCGCCGAAATCAAGGTTTAGTATAAGGAATCTCATTTCCTATGGCTTGGCTCTATCGCACGATCTTAGATATGAAAGAAAGGTAACATTCTCAATGCCTCGTAGCCTCCTCGTTTATAGATGTGGTGCACAAGACACCGATAAACAAGACTCTACTAGACACTAGCCTCCGTAGACACTCTGCGATGTCGCTCGATACCACTTTTGTCACGACCCAACCCCGTAGGCCGTGACTAGCGCCGAGCCTCGGACACTCGTATACACCGTTAGCTATAATCAATTCAAAATTGAACATAATATGGAGATTTATAGAAAAAAATATGTCATCTCGGAATCGTCTATATATATATATATATATACCAAGGCAACCCGTTGTCTGGAGTCACAACTATCAACGAGAGATAACATCGTACATAAGCCGACAAGGCTATCATAGCTGCATGGAAACGTCCCAACTATATACACGCAGTTCGACAAAGGCCACTACATACAACATCCCAAAACATATATATATATACGCAAGCCGACAAGGCCTCACTACGAAAGCGGAACGTCCCAAAACACAAGTCAAACTAACACAAATTCTCGAACAACATCTATATACAACCCACACCTATGTCTACGTACCTCCTAAGAGTATCAACCGTGACATATAATCTGGGATGTGGCCCCGCCGTACCTCCGAATAAACATATACATATATCGGAAGATCTACGCCAAGTCTAAGCTCGAACAACGGAGCACTCCAAGACACCGAGTAGAAGCCCTAAGTGGAGGATCACCAAATCGAGTATTTGTACCCGGCATGAAACGCAGCCCAAGAAAGGGGTCACATTTTAAATATGTCCGAGTATATAAAGCATAAAATACATTAAGGAAAATATAACCGAAGTAGAGATTTCAGAGAGACAAGTATGATAATCAAGGAATCATTGCATTCGTGCCTTATGAAATAAAATCATGCATGACCATATCATATATCATACCCGGCCCCATTATGGATGCGGTGAATCTGTCATATACATGTATATCCTACTCGGCCCATCATGGGGCTCGGTGCCATCATCACATCATCATATCATCATATATATACCGTACCCGGCCATCTAGTGAGGGACTCGGTGAATAATGTAGTGAAACCGTGCACGAATACATACCCGCCCGGACTCGGTGAAAGATGTAATAACGATGCACGAGCGAGTAGTGAGTAACCATATGCAACAAATCATCATTCGAGACTCAATAGATAAGTAGACTAACTAACACTCGAGTATCAAAGTGATAGTCATGTTACGTACTCTTTAAATATCACTATGAACTATATCAAATAGAGCCTCAGGAATCATAGACATGTATCAAGATAATGTGAAATAGCTTATGGAATCAGAGACATTAGTCATCGTATAGTCTTTAGGAATAGGAGCTTATACATCCGACTACTATCCAACATATAGAAGGCTCGAGGCGTAGGCTCAACTACTTTAAGAGTTTTAACATCAAAAAATGAATAAGAATCATGAATCACACTCAGAACTTATGAATGGAATTACCACCAAGCTCATTTCATACATCACTTATATCTAAGACATGCCAAAAGAAAGAAGGGATAGCTTTACATACCTTTAATTTATCCGAGACACCGTACGATATACGGCCCGAAGTGTCTTGTCACGACCCGGCCCTTGGCCGTGGATCGGCGCCCTATTTGGACACCCGAAACGTACTTTCATATCGAATCATCAAAATATAGCTTAATTCAAATATCATATTCATCATTCGTAGCGGAATGAAAATAAACGATGTCTAAAGCGGTCGCGCACAAAAGCATCATATCAAAGTCGAGAGAGGCTACGAATATACATCGCCGATCATATATACACATATACAAATAATTTGGCCGACTTGGCCGTAGTAACGAACGGGGACCGCGTTAGGACGCAATCATAAACACACGAACACATACGTGACCCATGACCCACATACATGACTACGGTGGCCTCTACAAACGGAATGTAACATACGAACATAGGACGGGACGGGGCCCCGCCGTACCCGTACAAATCACAAATGCGCGTAAAAATACATAGTAAAACATATATACCAAATGTGGGCTCCGATCGGGCGGAGCACTCGTAATGGCGTAATGTGGGGCCTACACCGGCAAATCACGAACCTCGTACCGCGGCACGAAACGTACCCCCTCGAAGAAAGGGGGTCGCACGAAAGAGGCACCGAGTATGTAAAGCATAAAGTACGTAAATCCAAACCATAACCGAAATGAAAGGTACGAGAGAAAGAATACGGATCAATATACATCACACCCGTCTTTGGGACATATGTACATAATGCAAAACGAGATCATCGCAAGGCTCGGGAACGTGCGTGCCACTCAAGCCTTTGGTGCCCACATGACATACTCAGTTTCAAATCTCCATACACCCAGACACACATATCGTATCATCAAACATATCATCAAACATATCATCAAACGTATCATCAAACGTATCATAGGCCATATCTTGACATAACTCCATAAGCGGAACCGGCCCTATGGCGAGGTCTCGAGGCAAGTAGCACGACATCTTGCCGAATTTACCATAGTGCGCACGATCACAAACCGGCCGGGAACCGGCCCGAATGATGTCATAGTATAGGCACGGCGAGTAGTGCGGAAACCCGTACATATACACAATTTAATTCCAAGACTCGACAAATAAATACATATACATATATTCATATTAAGATCGAAGGCTAAGTAAGTAATGGGTCGTCGGAATTAATATGCAAAAGAGCCTTTAGATTTACAAAACTTTCGAAATACTTCATAAACTATTTTCTAAAAATTTAGTGTCGTTCACATTTAGAAGCTTTCAAATAACATGGAACACACGCAAAGAACGGGTCTCAAATTCATGAGCAAAGGTCCTCCCTTTATATCATACGGTAGATTAAGTAAGACCAACGAAAGAAATCTCGGGGCTAGTGGGCCCACGGGTCAAGTCGAGGTGGCGGACATAAATTATGAACTTTAGACTCTATGGAGTCATCTATGTAAGCTTCAAAACAACTCCATCACATTTGCGCAAATTATGGATATTCGAATAGTTTTCTAACAAAATCAAACTCGGGTTTCAATGAGCAGGATAACCCCCGAGGCTCAAATTCAAACCTAGTATATCTAGGACATGCCAAAAAAAGAAAAGGGATAGCTTTACATACCTTACGTGAATCTTACGCTCGCTTAAACTCAAATCCCGTTTGCTTCAAAATCTGCAATTGGTCATAGTTGCCAAATATAGGTTTCAAGCTTTCATGCATTCAACTCAAATCCATATTTGTCTACACCGAAATTTCGGCGGCATTTTCATAAATTCAACATCCCCGAGACTTAGCTCGGCCATAATATCAACAACAACAACCACAACAATATCAACAATACCAATAATCAGCTTGAAAACGCATTTCTAATACAAATAGTCTTTTTCCAACATAATGCAACAACTTCTATTCTTAACTTCACATTCCCAACTAACTTCAATATTTCCATATTCATTTACTAATCAAAGTCATTCCAACATAATCCGGAAGTATTCCATATCATTACACAAAGTATTTGCAAAACATACAAAAATTCCACCGAAATCATAATTTATTCAAAACCTCATTCTTCGACACATAAATGTTCAAAACACCTTTTCGTCTCCCAAATTCATCAATAACAACCGTAATTCACATTTAGAGTCTTACTTCCATACTTATATAAAAATTATATAAAATCACATAATTTCCCATAACAACATACTACCAACTTAATATCAACTTAATAAGTTAAACCTTTATTTACGTCATAAATGTCATAACGACACAACTAGCAACCTAAATGAATTTCATTTCATTGTCTTTCTACACCATGCATACCACACGGCCACACACACACACGGCCATGCACACACAACACAATTTCCATAATTCTCATTCAATTCCAATCATTATAACATATACACTTATTCCATAACATGAAAGAAGGAAATTCTTACCCTTTTTCTTCAATTTTCCACTTGCCACAAACATCGTCCTTTCGCTAAACTAATTATACCCGTCGAAAGAGCGTCTTGAACTTACTAAGAATTCAAGAAGAAAGAGATTTTAAGATCAAAGTTGGAAGGCTAGAAATTCTTTTTTTTTTTTTTTTTTTGAAGGGGCCGAACCCCTCTCTTTTGTTTTGTTTTTTGTCTTGAATGTTCTAGCATGATACATATATAATGATCCCTCTTATTAATTAGTCACATGTAATAATTTCCATGGACTTGGGCCATGCCTCGCATGGCGGCCACCCTCTTAATTGGGCCTCTATTTTTCTTATTTTTTTAGACGATTGGTTATGAATCATATTTCGTAATTTAAAACTAATTTTCAAAATTCCAACTTTGCCCTTGGCCTTCCTCCGTATTTTCACATCAATATTTTTCATGAACAACACACATATATTATCTAAAATCAAAATATCACCTCACCTCCTACAAGTCACAATTATTTCAAAATTTCCAAATACGCGAAAATATGGGATATAACGACGGCACTTGCCAGGAAAAACAAGTCTCGGCAACGGGGAGACGGTCGGACGAGTGTTATACCTCGCATTTTGTACGTTTGGATATTCGGAGCCAAGTTTTAAGAATAAGACTATTTTCCGACTTTGTTTTAACGCATAAGTGCTTATGAATTTGGTTGGATGGAAAGTTAGACATTTTATGAAGATTTCGAGCCAAAAGTGAAGTGTTGGAATTTAATTTCATGAAAAAAAAAATAATAACCTTGTGGCCATGCACATGACTTGTGGGCCATAGTCCCCATGTATGAAGAATATGTGTAGTATTGGATGACTTATTAAGTCATCTTCATTATTTTCATCTCTTGGAAATTTCTAGAAAATTGGAGGAAAAGAAAAAGAAAAAAAAGAGAGAAAGAGAGTGCACATGGCGGCCATGTGCACTCATATATATATATATATATATATATATATATATATATATATATATATATATATATATATATGATTAAGTCATGAATTGGAAGACCAATTCATCATTTGTTGTCTAGAAATTTCAAGAAAAATGAAGAAAAAGAGAAGGAGGAGAAACGGCCAAGGAGGGGCGGCCGAGACCCGGCCCACAAGTTGATCATGAAAATTATTTTCTTCAAGTTTTCATATCAATTGGAAGGCCCTCTACAACGTGGAGTAGTTGTTGGAGAGAAAACCGTTCGTTTTGCTATGTAGAACTCTAGCCGAGAAAGAAGTGGGATGGAAGAGGTAAGACTCAATCTTTTCTTTTATATGTTATAAATGGTTTGTGGATGTTGTAATAGGTAGAAATGAATGAAAATTATGAAAATATGGATGTTGGGATGAAACGCAGGTACCGTAGGTATTGGCCGTGTGTGTATGTGGTGTGTAGGAAAAATGAATTAATGGTATTTAGCATGGTTGCATGTTGTTATAGTGGGTAGAAATGGAAGGAAATCATGAAAGTGGCATGTTGATGCTTTAGCCGTATGAATGGTGTTGGAACCGTGTATATGTAGTATATATGCCAAGAATGAATTAATTTTATTTAGTGTTGTGGTTGTTGTTGTCGTGTGGATTCTATGTTGATAATGAAGATATTAGTAGAAGACATTCCAGCGGGATTGGCGGCTATTTTCTCGGTCGGGCCGCTTAGGTTAGGGATCGGGTTGTTTGAGACTTTCGGGCGGTTTGGGGATAAGAAAGTCGGTTATGTGCGGCTATGTAAAGATGTAT
>NW_026725145.1:0-5686 GCF_029784015.1 Lycium ferocissimum
CCGGTGGTGCACCTTCGGTTCCGTGGACCTCGGCGGGGTGAAGACATTCACCGGCGAGGGACGAGTTTTCCCGTACGTCGGGGTCTCGGCCGGCGGCGGCGGTCGGGGCGAGCGTGCCCCTGTCGATGTGCGGAGTGAGGAGGCGTCACGTGGGACAATGCGCAGGCCAGGGAGTGTGTTATGCTTGTGGTGATCCGACGCACTATGCTGGGGGTGCCCCCACGGAGTACTTCATGCTTGTTTCTGCGGGGTCGGTAGCCGCGTCGTCACATGGGTAAACCCCCGGGACGGGGGCCTCGGACCTTACCGAGTCGAGGTAGGGGCGAGAGGTAGAGGCCCACCCACCGTCCCCGGTCTGGGACCCCCGCGTCGTGTCACTAGCGGGAGACCGGGTCCGAGGCACGCGGGATGCCGCGGTGAATTTAAATTCCGCGGTTGATTGTTTTAATCGATGGATGATTTATACGTCTTGTTTCTTAAAGAACCTTCCCAAAGTGCTTGCAAGACCTATAAGGGTTAATTTAACATTCGAGGACGAATGTTCCCTCTAAAGGGGGGAGGATGTTACATCCGGTATTTTCGCGTATTTGAAAAATTTGGAGATAACCTTTAATTGTATGGGATGAGGTTAAATGTTGATTTGAATTAATGAACGGTGTATTGTTCATGAAAAAATATCAGTGGAATTATCAAGGAAGGATAAGGACAAAATCGGAATTTTGAAAACTTGTTTCATGCGAAGTTGTTAAGTAGCCTGTTTATAGGCCAAGGGCAAAATCGAATCTTGGAAATTTGTTTCCCGAATTTGCAAATACGAATCTTAGCTAATTTGCTCAAAAAAAAGAGAAAAATTGGTCTAAAAAACAATGGGGTGGCCGGCCATCATGTGCCCAAACTCCACAAGAAACCATGAAATTTCCATGAATTATGCATGTGACCAATTAAGGGAGCATGTATATATACATGCCTTCCCTTAGAAACTTCAAGAAATCAAGAGAGAAATCAAGAAAAAAAGAAAGTGGCCTACTACCAAAGGAGAAAAAAAAGAAAGAAAGAAAAAGAAGAAAATTTTGGAGCCTTAATTCTTGCCTTAAAAATCTTGTTCTTCTTGAATAGTAGCAAGCTCGAGGTGCTCTTCGACGAGTATAATTGGTTTCGAGAAAGAACTCCGTTCGGAAAGTTGAAAAATTCAAGAAAAGGTAAGAATTTTGTTCTTCTCATGTTATGGAAGAGCAGATATGTGTTGTAGTATGTGGAAATGAATGAAAAGCATGAAAAACTTGTGTGTTGTGCATAAGGATATTGTAGTCATGGGGTGCATGGACAAGTAATGGAATATGAATTAAATTAGTTAGCGTGTTGATTGTGTCGATGTAGTTTTGTGTTGTAAATGGAAGAATATGAGTCAAAACTTGCATGAAAAACCATTGTCTGAGTTGTTGCCGGAAGCTTAGTAATATTATGGAAGATTTATGTAATTATGAAAATGGAATTGTAAATGCAAACCTTGGTTGTTGTTAATGAAGTTAGAAGATAAAAATGTGCTATGGAAACTTATGTTGAAAAATTGGAAGTTTTGAATGGATTATGATTTGATGGGAATTTTGTACATTTTGTGGAATAATGAGGAATGTGTTGGAATATATTTGAATGGTCTTGAATTAGTAGGTAAATATGAAAATGTCGCTATTGGATGAAAAGTGTGAAGAAAACGAAGTTGGAAGATTATGTTGAAAGAAAAACTATTTATGTTCGTATGTGTTTTATAGTGTTTATTGATGTTATTGATGTTGTTGTTGGGTTGTTGTTGGTTGTTTTGAGCCGAAGCGCCAACTCGGGGGTGTCGATTTATAGGGGAAGTGCACAAATTCTCGTAGCCAAATAGAAAAAACCAAGATTGAAATACTAACTTCCGCGAATAGTAATCAAAAAGTGACCATTCGCAGATTCTCCGGGATTTAAACGGGAATTGAGCCTGCTTACGTAGGCGGCACCAGAAGGCGTAAAGCCTTCTCGCTTTCCTCTTCTTCATGGCATGATCTAGGTGTACTAGGCTTGAATTTGGCCTCTGGGAGGTTATTTGCTCATCGAAACCGACTTGAAATTGAGCACTATTCATTCGCGATTGAACTAGAATGCTTATAACTTGTTGAAAAAATGCTTAAACGTCCGTAACTTGCCGGAATGTAATCGACTGCTTGAAACTTCCATAACCACTCCGAAGGGGGGGTGTGTGATATATTATTTTCTAAAGCTTTTCTAAAACCATCCGGTGGGGTGTGATATATTTTTTTTAAGGCTTTTCCTAAAACCACTCCGCGGGGTGCGTACAAAACCATTCCGCCGGCAGTGTGATATTTTATAAAACTTTAAAACCACCTCGAAGGGGGTGCGATATTTTATTATTATTATTACTATTATTAATATGCCCATGGCTAGGATTAGTATTATGTCGCGAGTGGCATGCCCACGGGCCAGTAGGTAATGATGACGCGAAAGTGACATGCCCGGCGGGCTAGGACGCCGCCAGCACATGTCCGGACGGGGCCAGGATAGACGTATGTCGGACCGCATGCCCGGCGGGGCTATTATTTTGCCGCCGGGGTTCCCGTCAACCACCCCCCCGTGATAGACGCATGGGCCGGACCGCATACCCGGTGCGATTAATATTATTATTATACTACTATATTATTATTATTATTATTATTATTATTATTATTATTATTATTATTTCATCATCATTATCATTATTTAAATGGCACGCCCGGCGGGGCCACTATTATTATTGTTAGGAATGCCCGCCGTCCGGGCGGACTATTTTACTTAAACATTTAGTTCATGTCGTGTAACCTAAACTTGCTTTCGTCGTACTTTTCCGTGTGTAATCTAAACTTGTTTCGTTGAACTCTCCTATTTCTTGCTCGATGTTTTTACATATTCAAGATATTCAGCACCGACTCTCTTTCCTTCTGGGCCGCGTTTCATGCCCGCAGTTCGTGGACGCGACCCCGACTCCACCCGCTTAGGAAGGCCGCAGACAGAGTCGACAGCCTCCACTTGCTCCGGAGGTTGTTCCTCGTTTTGTATAATTTTGTGTATATATTTGCGTCATACTTTTTAGAAGTCTCACAATGCGCGGGAGTCGTATACACGTTTGGCCTGTCGGCCGTTATTTTGTGTACGTAAATCGGCGGATCTTTTGGCTCGCCTTATTCTACGTCAGGTACATATATATTATGCTTGAGATGTTTTTATGTTGCGTGTTAATTTTAGTATTTCGGCTTGCTATTTCAAAAAAAATTTTGAGTCGACGTTAAGGGTTCGCTCGACTCTGATGGGAGTCGGGTGCCCGTCGCGCCCTGGTGAAGTTTGGGGTGTGATGATTGAAGACAAGAAAGTACGCAGGAAAAGAATTTGTGATGGATATGTAGTACGATAAGACAATTGTGAGATATTAAGGATAAAGTTGGTTTGTTGGTAAAGTGTTAAGAAGCAGTTACTATAGGATTGATTACGAATAAGATATATAATGTGAATATTAATGAAGATTGACGTGAAAATAAGTAAACTAGTGAGAAAGTCCAAAGCTATGATGTGATCTATGTAGTTCGAATATAAAGGTAAGTGTGAAACGGAAGAGCGAGCTATAAAACGATCAAGGAAGACTTATCAAGTTCTGTAGGGGAAGTTCAGAATAAGGGTTATATAAAAACAGAAATGATAGTGAGTGTAAGAAAAGAGAGGGTAATTGGAAGAAGGAAATAAGAAGAAAGTGATATAACAAAGTAGTAATAGACCATGACATGTGTAGCCAAGGTACGAGTACTATAAGTGACGAATGCGAAAGACCCGTAAGAAGGTGAGGAACGAGATAAGATGAGAACATAAATTCAAAGGTCGATAACCGAGTGTTTATAAGTAACGGCGATCAAGGTGTGTTCGTCACCATTAGGAATCGGAGTTTAGGACGGAAAGTAGTCATATCCATAGGTAAAAGACGAATATCGAGGGTTGAAAAGGGCAACATGGAGATGTGTAATCGGAAGAGTAAAGGACCCTTTCTAGTTCGGAGGGGGGGGGATGTCACGAGAATGTTTCGGAAGATGTCAAGATCCCAACTTACTCCGTTAGGTGACGAAGGTCATGCGGCGAGGTGGACGTGATTATACTAGCATTAAAGCATTGTATTTCATCGTAGTCCCAAGGTTAAGCGTGCGGAGTGAGAGAAATTTCAGATGGGTGACCCGGGAATTATCCGAAAGTTTTATAAATCGGACATAAGAAAGAAATGAGCAAGAAGAATAGCCTAAGGGAAGTTAGAGGGACGAGTGGGCGGAAAACTTAAGAGGTCGGTAGGCCGAGGCGGACTAGACCGGTAAAGAAGAAAGGTGCATCATGCTTATTGGAAATTAGGGTGTGACAAAAGTAAACAAGAAAGTGTAACGGATGCGGTGGAGTCGTACGAGGTATGTTCATCATTTTCGTCCTTGTCGTTGTTATCAGGAGCCCCGTGTGGTCGTGATATGATATGATATATATATTCATATGTTGGCCCGTGAGGCATTGTTGGTATTTCGCGTGCGGTTTTGAGATAGTAACAATTCAGAGGAAACTCGCCAAAATTTTCCTAGAAATAAAGAGAGAATGAGATATAGGTTTGTAATATATCTTGAGAGGTCGTGCCAATAGCAATGATAAGATTTGACTAAGCTACGAGTACGGCCGATATCGAGAAAGAAGTTAATTGCTGAATTGGGAATAATCATAATTAGAAGGTCGATATCGATGTGGTAAAAAGAATTTGGAGAGGGCTTGTAATCCTAAGAGATGATTTAGAAAAGGGCTGGTAAATCTTGATGGAGTGTTATTTAAGTACTGCGAATTGATAAGGAGGATGAATTATGCGACGAGCTTATAGTTAAAAGAAGTAATAGTATGGTTAAGATAGGAGTACAGAGGAAAAGAATTGCGACGGATATGAATGTATTGGTAAGACAGCTTGTAAGATATTAGGGACAAAGTGGACCAAAAAGGGTAAAAGGTTAACAAGTGTTACATTATAGGATTGATTACGAATAAGATATAATGAAGATTGTTATGAAAATAAGTAAAGCCTAGTGAGAAAGTGGCCAAAGTTATGATGTGATTATGTAGCTAGAATATAAAGGCAAGTGTGGAACGGAAAAGCGAGCTATAGAACGAATAAGGAAGGCTTATCAAGTTCTGTAGGGGAAGTTTGGAATAAGGGTTATATGATAACGGAAATGATAGCGAGTCTAAGAAAAGAAAGGGTAATTGGAAGGAGGAAATAAGAAGAAAGCGAGATAACAGTGTGGTAATAGACCCTGACATGTGTAGCCAAGGATACGAGTACTATAAGTGACGGGACTGTGAAAGACTCGATTATAGAAAGGATGAGGAACGAGGTAAAATGAGAGCAGAAATCCAAGGCTTATAACCAAGTATTTATAAGCAACGGCGATCAAGGGTGTTCATCACCTTTGGGAATCGGAAGTCTAGGACGGAAAGTAGTCATATCCATAGGTGAAAAGTGAATATTGAGGATTGAAAAAGGGCTAAAATAGTAATTGTGGAGTCGGAAGAGTAAGAGACCCTTTCTAATTCGGGGGAGAAGTTTACGGAAGTTTTAAATCAAGACTTAAATTACTGAATGTGACGAAGGTCG
>NW_026725146.1:0-6164 GCF_029784015.1 Lycium ferocissimum
AGTAGGAATACGACAAGAGAATAATTTTGGGGACAAAAATTTGAAGGGACAAAAGTTGAAGACCATGGCCGAATGGCCATGGTTGATATCTCTCTTTCTTTCTTTCTTCTTTCTCTCTCAATTTCTTGAAGTTTCTTGAAAATTCATTTTGGCCCCCCTTCTATCTTCTTTTTATTACCATTAATAATTACATGGGCTTGGCCCATTTTCTTTTCTTTCCTTTTTCACTTCATGGCCGGCCACCTTGGTCAGATTGGGCCTCTTTTTCCTTTTATTTTTTTGAGCCCAATTGGTTATAAATCTCGTTTTGTAATTCCCGAAACAAATTCTCAAAATTCCAATTTTGCCCTTGGCCTTCCTCGATATTTTCACATTCAATATTTCCTTGAACATCACATGCACCTTAAGTAAGATCCATCTAAAGCCTTATTTCTTACCATTCCGAATTATCTCAATTTTTCCGAATACGCACAAAATGCGAAATATAACACCAACCTTACTCTTAACACTTACATGCCATCGAAAAGATGAATATACGACTTATGCTTTAAGGCAAAATCAACAAAATCGGAAATTGAAAGTCTTGTCTTTAACTCGTCGCAAACAACTTAAAATATTCCGACATACAAAGTACGGGGTGTAACAGACCGAGCTCAAAGAGCGCCTGCGTGTCCTGTCGCAGCAGGAATCAGGTCGAACGCAGTTCGGAATAAAATAATTGAGTTTTCGTTTTTACTAATAATGTGACCGGGTCCCAAATGGACTACCTGCATATCCCACTGTGGGGAAGTCAGGTCATTGCATAGTTCATCTTACAAGGAAATCATTTGGTTTTTCTATCTATTACAAAATGATTACAAGCAAAAAGATAACTATTATAAGCAAAATAAATAACTAGTTCAACTAAAAAAAGGCATGTGTTGACGCGTAGTACTGCTTGATTGCATCTAAGTTGATTGCTTTGTGCCACTCCTAGCTGTCCAATTTATCACACCCCACCCTTGGTATGCGTGATTGGCACCCGGCACCTTACAGGAACCGAGCGAACCAACTTATGACTCTCGTCCTCTATATCTCGAATGGCAACAATAAGATCAAGAGGCTAAATATGAACATAATATCATGCATAAGTAAATGTACAATAGACCCATGATCTTGACATTACCAACTGTCACACTATGACTAAAATTTGTACACGAGCTGAAAATACTGCAAAGCCTCACATGAACATGGTAAGGAAGTATATAAGTCAGGACAGGACCCCGACTGTTATATCCCGCATTTTGTGCGTCGGAATATTTCGAGATCGAGTAAATCGAAGAAAATAAGTTCGACGAAAATTTGAAATCTTTGGTAATTTTAAGTCAACTATGGAGGCGCATATCCCATAGTATATGTGGAGTTTTAAGGTGTTTTAAAAGCCTAAAATGAAGTTCGTCGAGTCTAGTTTGTAATGCAACAAACCGTTCATTGATAGGACATCGGAGTAGAGAATTATAGACGTTTCAAACTGGTGTCGACGCGAAACGATATTCCGCGGTGCCGCTACGTGCGCTTCTGATCTTGCCTACGTACGCGTAGCTACGATAAACCGACGTTGGCGGTTTTTTTTAAAAGGGACGAAACTTCATTTTATTTCAGCAAAAAGCTCAGAATTTCAGGAAATTTCGGCAAGAAAAGAAGAGAAAAAAAAAAGAGAAATCTTGGAAGCCTTCAACTTTGATTCAAAATTATAATTTGTTTGTATTCCTACTAAGTTCAAGATTCTCTACAAAGTGGTATAAATATCATGGCAAGAAAAGCTTCTTTTTTGGCAAGTGGAAAAGTTGGAAAAGGGTAGAATTTAATCTTCTTTTATATGTTATGTATGGTTGTGTATGTTGTGGTGTGTAGGAATGAGGAAATTCATGAAAAATATGGACTATATGTTGAGGCCGTGTGGTTGTGGTATAGTATGGAAAGGGATGAATCAATTTTCTTAAGTATTTTGGTTGTTGTTACAATGGAATCTATGATGAGAAATGGAAGTTTGATAATTCTAGTTCAAGTTGTAGTTGTCGGGAAGTTGTTTTAGAAGTTAAAGTGAATTGAATATAGTGTTCTTGTGTTTATGGAAACTAATGTTGTTAGTGTGAATTGTTGGTGTGATTTATGAAGTTGAAAGAAAGAAATATGTTGTCATTATTCTTGTTGAGTTTGGATAATTTTAGGTAGTGTGTTGGTTCGGCCGCTTGAAATGTCGAGCGGATTATTTGAAACATTCTTGACTATTGTTTGGAAGGTTTCGAATTGGTATTTGAATATGTGAACAATTATGAATTGAATATAAATGAGATGCCATGGAATTGTAAAAAAGAATTGGTAATGTTAGAACGTATTTTGAAACAATTGTGAAGTTGGAAGATATGATTGTTGGTATTACTATTGTTAAATTGGCCGAGTTGCATTCTCGGGTTGTTGTTGTTGTTAAATTGGCCGAGTTGAATCTCGGGGATGCTATATGTATAGGGGAGATGCTGCCCAAATTTTTGTAAAACAGTATTGGTTAAGGTTGAAAATTGTAGGTCTCATGAATAGTAAGCGGTAAAGAGTGACCATTTGCGATTTTTGGTGAAACGGGAGTCAAGATTGGACGAGCGTAAGGCACAACAAGGTATGTAAAAGCTATCCCTCTCCTTCCTTTGGCATGTCCTAGGTGTACTAGGCTTGAATTTGAGCCTCGGGGTTATTACGTTCATCGAAATTCGATTCAGAAATTGAGCACTATTCATTCAGTGCGATTGAACTAGAATCCTTATATCTTGTTGGAAAAATGCTCAAACGTCCGTAACTTGCAGGAATGTAATCGAATTGTCTTGAAACTTCCATAAATGACTCCATTAAACATAGTATATGTAATTCGAGTACGCCACCTCCGTTGACTCAGGGCGTACCCGCTATTCCCGGATCTCACTCTCTTGTTTATTTGACTTATTTTTGTACCACAATTGAAGGGAAACTTTTGGCTATTGCCACTAACTATTAAGTGATATTTTATAAAACTTTTCAAAACCACTCCCGAAGGGAGTGTGATATTTTATAAAACTTTCAAAACCACTCGAAGGGAGTGTGATATTTTACAAAACTAATTTTCAAACCACTCGAAGGGAAGTGTGATATTTTATTATTTAAACTTTCAAAAACCACTCCGAAGGAGTGCGATATCTTATTATTCAGATTTTCCAAAACCACTCCGAAGGGGTGTGAGATTTTATTATTATTATTACTATTATTATTATGCCCGAAGGGAACTAGGACTAGTATTATGTCACGAGTGGCATGCCGAAGGGGCCGGGGAAGCCGTATGCCACGAGTGACATGCCGAAGGGCTAGGATTATTATGTCGGGGCCAGCATGTCGAAGGGGCCAGGATAGACGTATGTTGGACCGGCATGCCCGAAGGGCCATCATTTTATTCCGGGCCGGCATGTCTCAGGGCCCGGGATAGACGTATGTCGGAACCGGCACACCCCGAAGGGGATTACTAGTATTATTATTATCATTGTTATTACTATTGTTATTACTATTATTGTTATTATTATTAGGCGGAAGCGGCTGCCGAAGGGCTATCATTATTTGCCGGAAGCGGCGCATGTGATGTCTTGCATTACTTCTTTAGAAGAGGTGCTCTAGATTACATTATTTATTACGGATTCGTTAGGTGGATTGCGATTACTTACTTAAAGCTTGTTGAGACTACGTATTTATCTATGTTTCTCTTAAGTGAAGGAATTGCGGGTAATGAGCGTGATTGTGATTTCTTCCCTCCTAAATTAAGTTATGATTACTACATGTTATCGCTTTACATACTCAGTACATATTCCGTACTGACCCTCCTTCTTCGGGGGGGCTGCGTTTCATGCCACGCAGGTACACCCAGATGAAGAGAAGACTTGCTAGAAGTTGCCCCCGCGGGATTGGTGAGCTCCATTTTAGTTCGGAGTGTTGCCGAGTCAAGCACTTATGTCATGGTATTTGTATATCTTAGAGACTTTGCAGACAGTGTCCTGTGGATAGTGCGTCGGGAAGTGCGAATAATTTGTAAATGTTAAAGGAGTATGTATTTACAGATAATGATTGTTGTTTTGAAAAGTTTCATGTTTCTTAAAAATTTTCGAAATGACAGGTTTTAGTAACGCGAACGTTTAAGGGTTCACTCGACTCTGAGGAGGGTCGGGTGCCCATCGCACCCTAGTAAGGTCGGGGTGTGACAAAGTAGTATCAAACTTGAGTCTGTCCTAGGGTTGTCTGCAAAGTCGTGTCGGTAGAAGTCCCTGTTTATGGTGTGAAGCGCGCCACATTTATAAACGAGGCTACGGGGCATCTAGGGTTGACCTTCTGTCGTATCTAAGATCGTGCGATAGAGCCCGAGTCATAGGACATGAAGTCCCTTGTACTAACCTTTTATTTCAGTGAAGGACGATGTCGACAAAAGGGCGACCTATGACATCGACGATTACAAAATACGGTGGTAAACAACGGTGCGGACGAGGCATGTTGGATGAGGTAAGAATATTGAAGTGTTTCTTGAAATGTAAGTCGGGAGAATGAAAGTGAGGTGAACATTAAGAATCGAAAGGGGAAAAATAGTAATTGTACGAAGGGACGTGTTGCGAACATATCTCGGAATCTGCAAGGCCTTGACTAGCAAATTAGGTAGTAAAGGGCATATAAGGGAGTGAACGCGACTATGTCGGCCATTAAGGCACCAAATCCCACAAAGTTTCGGGGTTAAGCGTGCTCGGGTGAGAGCAATTTCATGATGGGTGACCCCTGGGAAGTTGCTGAAAATTTTCACAAATGTTGATCAAGAGACAAATGGGAAAATAGAATGTACAAGATGGTTGGGGACTACAAAAGGAGCCACTTTTAGCACGCGACAGGCGAGATTAGAAGAAGAGAGAAAGTACGCTATGGCTTTGGAATTTGGATAGGCTTGAACTACGTTTGGAAGTATTTTGTGGATTAATTGATAATAATTATGTATATACATATGGATGCGTATGATGCCTCATTCGTGATTGAGTTAGTGAACACGTATGTCCCGAGCGTGAAGATTGTTGACGCGTAAGGAGACTTAAGGGGGGAGAATATGTTATGTTAGACTTAACAGAACGAGTATGAAGGGAAAAGGACAACTGCAAGAAAGGATCCTCCCGGAGTATCATACCACCCCAGGAGATCAGTTGAACATTCGAGGACGAATGTTCTAAAGGGGGGAAGGATGTTATATCCCGCATTTTGTGCGTCGGAATATTTCGAGATCGAGTAAATCGAAGAAAATAAGTTCGACGAAAATTTGAAAATCTTTGGGCGAATTTTTAAGTCAACTATGGAGGCGCATATCCCATAGTATATGTGGAGTTTTAAGGTGTTTTAAAAGCCTAAAATGAAGTTCGTCGAGTCTAGTTTTTGTAATGCAACAAACCGTTCATTGATAGGACATCGGAGTAGAGAATTATAGACGTTACAAACTGAACTGTCGACGCAGAAACAGTATTCCCGCGGTACCGCTACAGTACCGCTACAGTACTGCTACAGTACTGTAGCTACAGTAAACCGACGTTGGCAGTTTTTTAAAAGGGACAGAAACTTCATTTTATTTCAGCAAAAACTCCACAAATTTCCAGAAATTTCAGCAAGAAAGAAGAAAAAAAAAAGAGAAATCTTGAAGCCTTCAACTTTGATTCAAAATTATAATTTGTTTGTATTCCTACTAAGTTCAAGATTCTCTACAAAGTGGTATAAATATCATGGCAAGAAAGAGCTTCTTTTGGCAAGTGGAAAAGTTGGAAAAGGGTAAGAATTTAATCTTCTTTTATATGTTATGTATGGTTGTGTATGTTGTGGTGTGTAGGAATGAGGGAAATTCATGAAAAATATATGGACTATATGTTGAGGCCGTGTGGTTGTGGTATAGTATGGAAAGGGATGAATCAATTTTCTTAAGTATTTTGGTTGTTGTTACAATGGAATCTATGATGAGAAATGGAAGTTTGATAATTCTAGTTCAAGTTGTAGTTGTCGGAAGTTGTTTTAGAAGTTGAAGTGAATTGAATATAGTGTTCTTGTGTTTTATGGAAACTAATGTTGTTAGTGTGAATTGTTGGTGTGATTTATGAAGT
>NW_026725147.1:0-11910 GCF_029784015.1 Lycium ferocissimum
AAGCTATCCATTTTATAATGATTAGTATAACTTCAAATGGGTTGCAGAACGTGAGCCTTGAAGAAGAACGTCTGCTGATAGAATAGTTTCACGAAAAGGTATGTAAGGCTAACCCTTCTTTCATAAGGCATGGTTCTTTGGGCCAAATGTTTATCCTTCTATGAGCCTACGAAGTTCTCTAATGATCCCATCTCTAAGAGCTACTAAGCTTATGATTCTAGATATGATACGATTGTGCTAAGTTCCTTATACGACGAGTAATCCTCTAAAGGACATAATGTAATGAATGACGATAGTAAAAAGGCTAAAGATGATTACGAGCTTATATGCTACGCGCCCAAGCAGTGGCTAATGTGAACCCCGAGCTTATATGGCCGGGTAGAATATAGTGAATATGTATAAGTATATCTATGTATAACGATACGCGCACACCACTGCAGTTGGGTACGGATAACACTGAGCCTCGGTAGGGCCAGGTACGTATGACACTGAGCCTTGGTAGGGCCAGGTACGAGAAACACCGAACCTTCGTGGTCGGGTATGCTATATAAATGCTATGTATATGACATCATTATGAGTATGAATATGTTAAGAATATGTAAATGCCAAGTGGGTGCATATGTGATATGCAATGTATATATATGAGCATAAGTATGAAACGAAATGCGATTATGAATACGAAAGGTAAATGAGTACGGATATGGATGTATGTACATGAATACGCAATAGAAATGGAACGTCCCTATGGAAAGCAAGTAAGTGCTATGACGATGATGCTATTTTCTCCTATCCTATGTTATCTCATTATGTTGTCTATTATGTTTTCATGTTGATATTGATCATGCTTTACATACTCGGTCACATTCTTCGTACCGACGTCACTGTTTATGGACACCGCGTCGCCGCCTTGGTGGCCGGGAGACAGACTTGATCCATAGCTAGATTTCTCGTGGAATTCATAGCGGGAGCTCCATTTCATTCGAGCTGCCTTTGGCATAGATTCTTTTGTGTACATATTTATGGGCACCGGCGGGGTCCCGTCCCGCCCATATGTTATGATATGACGTACCCTTCTTAGAGGCTGCGTACATACGTATATGGTTAGTTATGTTTCGCCTTGTCGGCCTATATTTGGGATATTATTTTGATAGCCTTATTTACAAACACGTACATTTACATGGGCATAGTTGCTAATGATGATATAGATATGTTATTGTCCAATGAGATTAGAATGATGATGAATGAAAGGCATGATTTAATTATGTGGCTCATCTAGATGTGACGTATAAGTATGCTAAGGGGTGCCCGGGTAGGCTAGCACCGGGTGCTCGTCGCGGCCCTCCGGTTGGGTCATGACATGAAAGGTCGTCACCTCCCCATCTCCTTTTCCTGAGTCTCCTTTCAGTAAAAAGGGATCCTTGGTTCCATTGGTCATAACCTCCAGTTCATGCCCAGACTCACCTTTTACTCTCCCAAGGCCTTTCCCCTATCCCATGGCCTCATCCTCATACCCCAGCGACAATACTAAGGCCATAGGAAGGTTTAGAGAAACCTAACTCTATCACAAAGCTACCATAGTTGACTCATTGAACTCCATCAAACTTCAAAGATTTTGTAGCCAAGTTACAAGCATGATCACTAAGACAGACCCAGCATAAGTATTTAAATAGCAATGACACCGACTAATATTTAAAGGCAATCTCAACCCAAAGTCTAACTATGAAATGACTTTATCCTTTTATACCACACAACATCTCAGAGTATATATGTCATTTGAAGGAAAATAAAAGATCAACGGTCCGTATTTGAAGGAAAATAAAAGATCAACGGTCCATTCACTCGATACCACTGTAAATCGACGGAAAATAAAAGAAAAATGGCAAATTTGTACCTTAAGGGGGTGTCTGGCCGGATTTCATGGAGAAAAGGATGAAGCCGTTAATGGCTTCATCCTCTCCTCTAATTTTCCCACATTATTCCCTCCAAATAGTGATGGGACACAACGAGGAAAGGCGGGGGTGGGGGCGGTGATGGAGGCTGCGCTAGGGGTTGTGCCCTAGCCGCCTTCCCTGTGTCTTTTTGTAAACGAGACCCTAGGGTCTAAAAATAAAATGAGGCCGGGGGGATATACGTATTCCCCTCCTCCCCCTTCGAATGTCTGATAGACCGGGTCTGGTCCATTATGGACTGGGCCTGGTCCCTCTTTTTTTTTTAAAAAAAAAATGCATATATATATATATGCACACACTATATATATTTTCATATACATAGTGTATATATATGTATGGAGGGTCAAGGATAAATGGCCCAGACTGAAAAATGCCAATTATTAATCAATTAGGACTCAAATAATTTAAAATGCGACTTGTTAAAACCTTTTGCAGATATGACCCTAATAATTAATCAAATTAATTACCAAGACAATTTATTAATTAAAAAACTATACAACCACACAGAATTAGAGTTTGAGGCGTAAAATGGTCAATACTTTTTAATTACTCAAATTACCTTGGACAATAAATAGAATAAATTATTCATTAATCTGATTTTTCTTGAATTAATCCATTAAGTAAATAATTGTTCAGAATTGTTTTGCTTTTAATTAATTCCAATAAAATACTCCATAAATGCCATAAAACATTAATTAATTTTCACCCAATTCATAAAGTCCTGAAAATCTCCTCATCAATTTAAAGGGGTGAATTATTGTCCTAAAATTATTTGGACCCTCTAAGATGCACAACATATTTTATTTGTCATCCAATGATTGTAATTAAAATAAATTACGGGAGGTCAAAAATTGGGTGCCAACAAGCACATTTGGAAAAAATTACCCTTGTATATGTAACGACCCATCCGGTCATTATGGAAAATGTGGGATCACCCCATCAAATAGAACCTTTTCAAGGATAGAACAAGCTAATAGAAACTCAATTGTATAAGTCTAAGAACTGAAAACTTGACTTATTTGTGATTGTTGTTTATTTGTGCTGAGTCCATTGGGGGGTTACATAGAAAATTAGAACTCCCTTGGGAATTCCGAGGCCACGGGTGGATTCATATGGTGTTTTACGTTTATGTACATGTTTTGTTTGTGTTTGTGAGGCCTCGGATGAAATGTTATGTGATAGAGTGAAAAACTGAGAAAAATTGCGAACTTAGTGGACCGCGCCCGAGGTTATTTCCGGAGCGGAGGATTTATGGCTGGGGTCGGGTCGAGTATCCAAAACAAATGGTACATAGACACCATGGGTCCCTTGCAGGTCATGACTACTAAGCAATGACATCAGTTAGCATGTGTGTACAGTGAGTATATGGTTATTGTTGGTAGATTTGTTCCCATTGATTTGATTCTTGATATCTTTGGGTGACTTGATTCGTGATTATCCTTAGTTGACTTGCTGTTGGGTTATTGATTTCATGTTTTTGGGCTGCTTGTCTATTTTATTGATGTTATGATGTATGCATGATACTAATCTTAGTCGGCCTATGATATCTACCAGTACATAGTGTTTGTACTGATACTACCTTACTGCATTCTTTTGAGTACAGATTGTGATCCAGAGACTGCTACCCGTCCTCATATCTAGCATTGAGGCCGTTGCCGACAGATTTAGGGCGAGCTTCTATCCATGCCTTAAGATCTTCTTTCATGATGTCTATTTCTACTCCAGACATTGTTGTTATTTGTTACACAGATTTCATTCCTTAGACATGTTTTAGATTAAAGTCTTTCTACGGTGACTTTCGAATTTTAGGTTTTGTAATAGTTAGGGCTTCTGCATTTACTTCATTGTTTTATAGCCTGACATTTTTTATTTTGTTGTGCTTGAATGGGTAATAACTGATTGAATTGGTTAATATAAAAACGGACTTGAATGATTATATGACTTATGTCTTGGTTCGCCCACTGTGAGTTATTGTGGTCGCCGATTATGGTGGGTTGGGTCATGAGTTAGTATCGAGCTTTAGGTTCGGTGATCTCATCATACAAGGACATGTCTAGTAGAGTCTTACGGATTGGTAAGGAGACATTTGTACTTATCTTTGTGTGAGGCTACGGACACTTTAGAAAATTTTCTTTTCTTTCTTTCTTTCGTGCTACTTGATTTCAATTGGTATCTGGATGATTCAAATTGGTATATGACTATCCTTTATTCTCTCCTAGATGGCGAGAACACGCACGGCGGCGATGGCAGGTAGAGGAGCGTAGAGGGCGACCTTTGGTTGAGGGCGGTCACAGTAGTTGATCCGTGCCTCCGGTGGCTCCTAATAAGCCGCGGGAGATGGGCGCACCGACCCGGCCAATAGCGATGCCGGCTGCGAGAAGAGGGCGCAGGCTGCGAGTATACGATGCTATGGCGCGGTCTTCCCGAATTAGTTCCATGGGTTAACACGGTGGGGGCTATACCGGTCGTTCCGGCGGTAGGGGCGCGAGGACTAACGGACGAGTCCGGTTAGTGTTCGAGGGCTGCGGGAGTTCGGCATGACGTGGCGGTGGCACCTCGGCTGGATGAAGTTTCGGGTTTTGAGGCCTTTTCGAGGGGCATTGTTGCGGAACCGGTAATGGGCGGTGAGGGCATGATTTGTTTTGGAGGTTTTACTAAAATAAGCCTTCGATTTTCTATGGTATTGAGTCGGAGGATGCACGTGAGTTCATTATCGGCTCACGATGGCTTCATAAGATGGGGGTTGTGGACAACGGTGTAGAGTTTGTGACTTTCCAGTTCTTGGGTGATGCCAAGTTATTGTGAAGGGCATATGTGTGGAGTGCGGAATTCGCTAGGTCACCTTCGTTGACTTAGGTTTGTTCTATTCAGTGTTCTTAGATAGTACGTACTGCGTACTGCGAGGGAACTGAAGGAAGAGGATGAAAGGTTTGCTAATACCAATCGAAAAACTCGTACATTGGTGTGTAAAGTCCCGTTTCCATTTCTTGTCCCGATATGTTCTTCGATTCTTTGCCCTGCGGGGAGGATAGGATCGGACATTTCATGAAGGGTTGAACACGCCACTTGTTTTCTCCGACTCTTGCTTGTAGCCCTTTGGGCTTCGTTTCAGAGGTAGTGGAGCACGTCCCCGTGTTGTTGAGGGATTAGACGGGAGAGTCATGCAAAGCGAGATAGAAAGAAGGGCGAAAAGGTGGGAATTTGACAACTCACTCTCGAGGGGTCGAGTTCACGAGTGTGTATTCAGAGGCCCGATTCAGATACGCTGCTACGGTGTCTCTTCGGGGCCCGTCGGGGGGTAAATTATTAGGCTTCCGGTCGGTATAGGACTATCTCGCATCCGCTAGGCGAGAGGCGGATAGCGACGATAGGGGCGGGGCTCAAATTGGACAAGGTAATCGTGGTGGTTTATAAACTACGGGAGGAGGCGCGGTCATTTGTACGTTTTCCGAGGGTAGACTCGGTAGGCCTCCGATCCTGTCACGGCAAGTACTATCTCGATTTATGATCGGATGGCTTCTATTTTATTTGATTCGGGTTCTAATTATTCATATATGTCTTCATATATTTGTTGTAGTTTCGATATGATGTGTGATACTCTTGATACCCCAATTTGTATTATCTACTCGGTTGGGGTTCGTGGGTGGTAGATACGGTCTACCATGTATGGCTACATTTATGTGATATAGTGCGGGCGGATTTGATGATCCTAGATATGGTAGATTTTGATGTCATTTTAGGCATGAGTTGGTTTCCTGCACATTATGCCATTCTTGGTTGTCATTCTAAGACCGTTACCTTCGTATGCCCGGGGCACCTGAGGCTTGAGTGGAAGGGTAGCCTTAGTCCCCTTCCTAAGAAAGTCATATCCTTCATTCGCGCTAGTAAGCTAGTAGAGAAGGGTTGTCTAGCTTATTTGGCACATATCCATGTCACCAGTCATGAGATACTCCATCTATTGATTCGGTTCTAGTGGTATACGAGTTGGCAAATGTGCTCCCTGCAGACTTGCCAGGTATGCAACCAGATCGTGACATTGATTTTCGGATTGATTTAGACCCAGGGACTCATCCTATCTCTATTCCGCACTTCCGGGGATGGCACTAGCGGGCGAGGGCGAAAGAACGGTTGCAAGATCTTCGAGTAAGGCGTTTATTCGCCCGAGTCCTCTGCGGGGTGCTCTGTGTTGTTTGTTAAGAAAAATAATGAATTTTATTAAATGGGTCGGAACGAGGTGACTATCCAGTACAAGTAACTGGATACCTATATTGATGATTTGTTTGATCAGTTATAGGGAGCTTTTGTGTTCTCTAGAATTGACTTAAGGCCATGGTACCACCAGTTGAAGATTCGGGCAGAGAATTTTCCTAAAACAGCTTTCCGGACAAGGTATGGACACTATGGGTTCTTGGTTATGTCTTTTGGGCTTACAAATGTTATATCCCGTATTTTTATACATTGGACAATCCGGATTAATTATGATAAGTTAGGACAAAACTATTTCGGGATACAAAGTCGGGATTTTTGACCTTCGATTTTATTTTTTGAGATATAAGTTGTGTATGAATTTGTTGGTATGGAACAACTTAGGAAAATTTGGGACCAAAATTGGAATTTATAGAACTTGCAAATCATGCATTTTTATGCATTTGGCCGTGTGATATATTGGAAATGGCCCACTGATTGTGTTCAATTTTAATTGGAACAACACATGGTGTGAGCCAAGGCACCTGAGATAAGTCTTCCATGGCTTTAAAGATGACTTCTAGTCTTCATTCATTCATTTAACACTTGAAAAAAATAAGAGAACAAGAAGTTGAAGAAGTGAGGCTCTCGGCAACATTGAGAAAAATCAAGTCCCATTTCGAAGCCTATTATAAAATTATTTTCTTGGTACAAACCCACTATTTTGAGGTCCCTAAGTAGTGTGGAAGCGTCGTTGGAGCGATCAACCCACTAATTTTTCATTATTTCAAACCTTAGCCTCTTGTGGAATTGAAGAGAAAAGGTAAGAATTGATTATGTTTATGTATTATAAAGGTTGTATGTATGTTGTAGTATGTTAATATGGATGAAAATCATGAAATAAAGTATGTTGAAGTTGAGGCCATATGTATGAGGGTTGGGCGTGTGATGGGTGTGTGTGTTGTGTTGTATTAAAGTGATGAATTAATGTCTAGTTAGCATATTATGATCATTGTAAGGTGAAGAACGATTGAGAATCATCCATATATGTATATGTGTAGTGTTGGTCGAAATGGGTCATATTATATGACAATGAACGAATTGATATCTCTTAATGTTTTAGTCGTCGTCGTTATGAATTCTATGTTGGAAATGAATGTTTAATGACTCAAATTGATGTTGTAGTTGTTGTGGACTGATTTGGAGACTATTGTGCATTTAATTTAATTTGCATATTGATGAGAATAGTATTGTTAGAATGTGAATTGTGGATGCAAATCATGATTTGGAAATAAGGAATGGGTTAAAGTGAGGTTCTCGGTTTAGAGGGCTGAATTTGGGTAGCTTGGAGAAATTGTTGGATTGTTTGAAATGTTGTATGAATTGCTTAGAATGTCTTTAAATATGGTTGGTATGGGTTCGGGTTAATATTTGAATGTATAAGGATCGATGTTGGTTTGAAGGTAAGCCGTTGAATTGAAATTATGAATGTTGTTGAATGATGGAAAAAAAGAGCTATTATTGTTGCATTGCCTTTCGGATTGGTTGTTGATGTTGCTAGGTTGGTTATTGTTGTTGTTGTTGATTGATTTGGCCGAGTTAAATTCTCGGGGTGGCCTATTTACAGAGGGAAAATCTTTGCCCAAATTTCCAGAGAATTAAGGGCAAATTTGGAATTAAATGCCAAAAAAGTCTTTAGCTAATGTTTGACATTTTATGACTTGTTTATAGATCGTGGGCGGCCCGAGACGTAGGTGGGATTTAGCTTGAGTTTGGATTATATTGGAGAGCGTTTGAGGTATGTAAAGTAACCTTCTTTCCTTGGCATGCCTTAGTTAAAATAGGCTATGACACGAACTTCGAGGAAACTCTATTCCCGCAATCCGAGCATGTCGATGATACGCATTTGTTTCTTGATATTCATATGTTGATGTGATGAAATATTGATCCTTATGTCCTTGGAACCACTAGATTACCAAAGTTGCATGAAAGTTTGATTTCTAAAAGAATTTATTCTTTAACGATTCGAAAACTTCAAACGCCCGTACTTTCACGGAAAAGCTCGGATTGCTTTGAAATTTTCGTAGAAGCTTGTATGATCTAGGATGAGTATGTTTTCCATAGGCGGGCCCAGCTCGGGTCTACACCCGTCCGTGGGTCCCGCGATGCCCTTTTATGTAATTTCGACAACTTTTGAAAGAATATGTTGTAATTATTATTCCGATTTCAATTATGACTATTTTACTTATCTTTGGGATTTATGATAATGATTTTATGCATATGATTCCTCACGACTCCGCTCGTGCATTTTGTTATATCTTTCGCCGAGTCCCGGGCCGGTTCTGTTGTCGTGCGCGTTTGGTTATACTCCGGTGTTATGCTGTGTTTATGGTTCACCGAGTCCCTCGCTCGAGGGCCGGGTTCCTTTATATTTCGTTATCTTTGTTGGTGTTATCTTGTGTTTGATATGTGACGGGGATTCGGAGATTTGAAACTTTACGGTGTTATCTTTGTGTTATGGCGCCATCGACGGGCGGCGACCATATTTCTGTGCCATATGCATGATTCGTATTTTTAAAGTAACATTTTGATATTTTGGAAATGCGTTTACTTTTGCCTACTATTTCGATCATGACTCGGTTTGTATACTATATCTTCTACTTTGCATACTCGGTACATATTTCGTACGACCCCACTCTTCGTTGCGTTTCATGCCGCGGTATAGACGCACGGTTTGGTGATCCACTGTTTAGGACACCCTCTTATTGTGGAGTGCTCATGATAGGAGCCATATTTTGGTATATATTCGTTCGTGCATTTGTATACATTTGTTCGGGGGTACGGCGGGGCCTGTCTGTCATATGATTCCGTTTGTACGTTTAGAGGTACGTGGACATGTATGTGGGTTGTGTCTACTTACGTACGGGTGTGTTTGTATGTGTGTTTTGGGAGATCCTATTCGCCGTGGCAGCCTCGTCGGCTTGCATTTGTGTATGTTTTGGGCCGTTGCGCCATTTGATAGCCTTGCCGGCTTTTGATATATATTCGGTTGCGTTTGAAATATGTTTGCGACAGTGTTTGATATTCGTATATATAAGCCATCCGTGTGTGGCTCTGTTTGACAGGTGTGTTTGGGTGCCCAGATCGGGCACTAGTCGCGGCCTACGGGGTTGGGTCGTGACAACAAATTCCTTATGCCACAAATAATGTGGCATGGGTCAATACCCTCACAAGTGCATACAACTACTTGTCATGAGTAGAGTAGTTCAATGATGCCCTTTTTAGCTTTTCACTAAAGTAAGCCAATGGCTCGCCTTCTTGCATCGATACTCCGCCTATGCCAACCCGGAAGCATCACGCTCAACTTCGAAAAGTTTTCTCAAAATTGGGTAATTGCAACGATGGTGACGAACTCAACGTGGATTTCAATTCTTGAAACGCCTTCTCTTGCTCGTCTCCCCCAAACAAAAGGAACATCTTTCTTGATCAATTCGGTCAAGGGAGGCAAATGTACTAAACCCCTTTACAAACCTTCTATAGAAAGCTTGCCACCTTGGAAACTTCTCGCGTCGGTTGCGTTTTTATGAATTGGCCAAGTTCTAATAGACTCACCTTTTCTTCGTCAACCTCCACACATTTGCACTCACCACAAAACCCAAGAACACCACTTTATCAACACAAAAAGGACATTTCTTGATATTAGCAAACAACCTCTCATGCAACAGACATCAAATACTTGTCTCGAATGGCCTACGTGTTCCTCGATTGATTTGCTATACACAAGGATATCATCAAAATAAACAACCACAAACTTGTTGATAAAGTGTTTCAAGACATGGTTCATCAACCTCATAAACGTGCTAGGTGCATTGGTTAGTCCGAATGGCATGATAAATCACTCATAGAGGCCAAAATTGGTTTTGAAGGCCGGTTTCCACTCATCACCGGGATTCATTCGAATTTGGTGATAGCCACTTCTAAGATCAATCTTCGAAAACACACTTGAGCCAAAACTCATCCAACATATCATTAAGCCTCGGAATGGGATGGCGATACTTTATCGTGATTTTGTTGACGGCTCTACAATCAATGCACATCCTCCAAGTGCCATCTTTCCTTGGAACAAGAATCACCAGAACGACACACGGGCTAAGACTCTTCTTCCCTAGCCCCTTTTTAAGAAGCTCATCCACTTGCCTTGTAATTCTTTTGTTTTTTCCAGATTGCTCCTATAAGCCGATTTGTTGGGAATTTGGGAACCCGGTACAAAGTCGATTTGGTGCTCAATACCTCTCAAGGGAGGTAAGCTAGCGGGCATTTCTTCCGGGAACAATGTTTTATATTCCTGCAAAAGAGAAGATATACTACTAGGCAAAGTGCTAGTAGTGTGGTTAGCATTTAAGAGAAGGTCTTTGTTGATAAGACACACCATGAAGTGTCTCTCATCAACCCCTTTTAAGCAATTACTAGGTTTGTCCAACAAACATTTCTTGGAACCATCTTGAGATGTTTTCTCTCCACTTATGAACAACAAAGTCTCCCTCTCACCCTTCTCCTTTTCTTCACTTTGATACTTCTCCCAAAGCTCCCTCATCACTCTATAATACTCACTCACTTGGTAAGGAGTTAGTGGGTTAAGAATGTAATTCTTCCCCTTGACCACAAATGAGTACTTGTTAGTTCTCCCACTATGTTGGGCATCAACATCAAATTGCCAAGGTCTTCCAAGTAATAGATGGCAAGCTTGCATGGGTACCACATCACACAAAATCTTATCTTGGAACTTGCCAATGCTAAATTTGATAATGGCTTGCTTGTTGACCCTCATTTCGCCACATTCATTAAACCATTGGAGTTTATAGGGATTAGCGTGCTTGCGGGTGGGGAATTTCATACTTTCAACTAAAAATTGGCCAACGACATTCGTGCAACTCCCACCATCAATGATTAATGAGCACACCTTATCCACAATTTTGCATCGTGCATGAAACAAGTTCTCCCTTTGGTCACTCTCTTCCCTAGCTAGAGCCCCCATAGCCCTTCTAGCCACAATAGCACGATTCAAGGCTTCTTCATACCTTATCTCAACCTCTTCATCGGAATCACCCTCACACCCACTTCTTTCTCCCTCGTCAGCATTACCATTCCTACCCTCATCTTCATCATTGACCCGGTACCCATCTCTCCCAATAGTGGTAGTCCTCTGATTGGGAAACTTACTTGTATGGTGCCCTCTTCCTTAGCACTTAAAGCATTGGATGGTAGAAGGACGATTATAGTTGGGTTTAGGGTTGTTCTTTGTAACACCTCGTATCTTTGACCTAAGCTTTGACCTTGATCT
The DNA here is from genome assembly GCF_029784015.1 of Lycium ferocissimum. NCBI lineage: Eukaryota > Viridiplantae > Streptophyta > Magnoliopsida > Solanales > Solanaceae > Lycium > Lycium ferocissimum. The sequence goes on from NW_026725147.1 coordinate 11,476, forward strand.
TAGACTTAAAAAATCAGATAAAGGATGTGAGAATTGAAATTCCCTGTTCAGTTGTAATATGGGGGTTTACGCCCCGCTGAACGATGGCCGTATTTCGGTATACGGTCGTAAAAACAAGTCGTAAGCGATACACGAGGGTTTACGAACATTACGGAATTTGACACTTGGATGTTATATTGTTAAATACGGATCGTATTTCGTATACGGCCGTATTTTAAAACGTAAGCGATACCAAGGATTTCGAACGTACGGAATTTGACACTTGAAGGGTACATTGTTAAATACGGACCGTATTTCAAAATACAGCCCGTATTTTAAAACATATTTGGAATTTGAGAAAACATCCTTGATAAAAGTTGTAGAGCTTTGAAATACCTTTCCAACGGTATATTATGGGGGTCAGACAGACATCTGTGCAAAGAGTTATGATCATTT
>NW_026725148.1:0-14768 GCF_029784015.1 Lycium ferocissimum
ACTATTATTATTATTTTATCATTATTCCCGGTATTATCGTAATCCATCATAATTTTTTCGCTTTTTTCCCGTTATGCACACATCGCATTTATCTTCGCATAATTAAATAATAGTGTTTATTTACGTGGATTTTCGAAAATGTTATTACACGCTATTACAACGTCATATAATTTTGTCTTTATCTGAGCACTAATAATTGTGTATTTCTATATTAAATAATATTTTAGCACACGTTAGCGGAAGGTCGTTTATTCAAATTGAGAAAGCCCCCATATGTTAATCCATCAGCCAAATTTTGGGCTCATCTGTTCCAATTAATCCACACCCCTTAAACAATTCATCCGGACCGGCCCATTATTTTACCCGACCCGGCGGCCCACTACATAATCCCTAAACCTAATCTCTTTCTCTTTTCCCCTCTTCAGCCGCACCCCTCTCATGCTCTCTCTCTCCTGCGTCTCTTTCTGCTCTCCCTCCTCCCTCTTCCAAACCAAGAAACAAAACCTCTTTCAACCATGGCAGATTCAAACAATGCCATTTTCGTGCAAACACTGTCCTCTTTCCTCTTCCAAACAAGAAGCCATTTAGCTTTCAGCCATGGCAGATTTGGTCTTGCCATTTCTATACAAGTTTTCTCTCTCTCTCCTGTCTTCAATGTCGAGTCAACGAAAGATGCCAAAAGCTTTTCTTAAAATCGATTTCTATGCGGGAAAATGAAACGGGTACGAATCTCAACCAGTGACACCTCCATATTCAAACGGCTATCTCACTTTCAAAACCCCGCCTCAAATCAAAAACCCTAGGTTGATTTACACCCTATATATACATCTCTAAATCTTCGCAGCGGGGACGAATGGGACAAAAATAAATTAGCCTTTGTTCTTGAATGTTTTCTTATACGGGTTCTTTTTTGGAAGAGCCACGCATCACTCTAAAATACAATTAACATATTACTTTACTTTCATTTTTACATTCGAAATTCGGGTTGTTTTAATCGGGGTCGGGTTCGTCGAAGTCCGATTGCAGATCCGAGGCCTCGACGTCCGGGCCGTTTTTTGCACCCAAGAAGGTGGTAATTCTCTTTCTCGTCTTAGTTTATTTTATTTCTCCCGTTCCGTATATTTTTCATTTCCTGTAGATTTAATTTAGTGTCAATTTATTGGCAGGATTAATGACTTTATTTTCCCTCTTTGTGGTATTTTTGTTTTTTCAATTCGTTTGCGTTTCTTTGTGTGAATTAGTTTTAATTCCCAAATTGTTCAAAAAAAACTAGAATATTAAGTTCTCTTTTGAGTTCTCCATATGTTTTAGAACATGAGTTCCTATTCCCTTTGTTAAAGTCAGTCTAAAACAATATCAAATTATCGTCCGGTCTTTTGTTTGTCTCCAAGAGAGTTCCCTCTTACACTGTCCTATCTTGAACTGATTATATATATTCGGTTTCCCATGACTAAGCATTGCTACTTCTCCTTTGTAAGCTAGATTTGAATATTAGACACCTTTTTACCAAAACATGAAATTAATTGTTGGATGTCTGTCAAGTTTAATTGAGGCATGCGTATGTATTATTATTGATGAATGATCCTGTTATGAATGGTTTGTTCAATGTTTAGTTAAGTTCATGTTAGTTTAAATCTGAAATAAGGGTTTCTCTTTAATCGTGGTTCATAGCTTTTCTTGTGTAAGAATTCAATATGGAGTTGTCACTATTCTTTTGGTTTGAATGAGTGTTTGATGAACTCAATGTTTTTTATTCCTCTTTCTTTGTCATGTTGATACATTGACTCAAAATATGCACTTGCTGAAAGGGTTAAGGAGTTTAGTTGTTGATTGCTGCCTTAATACAAGATTAGTTTGTATTATGTTTGGATTAGGAATTCATGCTATGGGTAAAAAGCATGTTCATATTAATATTTCAACAAAACTAGTCACTCATCTCTTGTAGCTTGGGAAACCATTCCTTTTAATATGTTTCTCTTTAAACCTGCATGAGATAAAAATGTGTTGTAACTGAGAGTGTTTCTTCTTGAGTTGATGAAGTGTGAAGTGAGTCTTTGTAGTAGTGATTTGTGAAGTTGATAGTTGAAATGGCCATTCATCTTCCTTATTTTTGTTTAGAGAATACCTTCTCCCTAGAACTATCAAATATGCTAACTTTAAACTTTCTTGACATGCCTGAGTGCTTAAAAAGATAGTGATTTTCTGCAAGTAAAAAGTTTTGCCCAAAGAGTCAAAAGGCCTAGATTCGGTAGTCATTTTCTTAAAATTTCAATCTTTTCTTTTCAAATAATTAGCCTTGAATATAAAGATCTTTTCCAAAGCATTTAGGTGATCAAGTGTTGACTTTTTGGTTCTCATCTTACCTAAAGTGCCATTAATACGGCATGTATAACTTTTAAATTGCTTAACCTGATTCTTTATTTTTTTTTAGACTAGTGAAGAACACTTTAAGTTTATTTCCTGGACAGTGAGACCCTTACACTTGATATTGCTTTAGTTTTAAGGACTGTTTTGCCTTCATTGTTGAGTTCATCCTCCAAGAATTGAGATTTCATCAAGTGTTGCTAAATGATTTCTTAATAGTAGCATAGAAAAGATATGCCATATGGGGCTTTTACAAATTAAGTACAGTTCCCTCTTTGTTTGGCTAAGTTTCTCTGTTGGAATCTAAGAATTGTACGTTGAATTCGGATGTTAGTTCAAAGCTACAAATATAAGTTTGGGAAGTCGATTTTTTATGTGTACAAGTTGATGGTCAAAGTATTCATGAAGTATACTTAAATACACATGGTGTATATATAATCTACCGATCTCGTTTGAATTCATGTTTTTACATGTTTAACCTTATTCATTGATTAGATACTAATTCTCTTCTTTTTATTTTATGCATGACCATCGCATACGAGTCCGAAGGACTCGTTCTTCTCCCGCGTTCGGAGTTGGGCTGAAAGCCCAACACAGTCTTGCTCAATTCATTTCTGTCCAGCCCACAACAGCAACATATAAATTCATTGGGCCTAAGCCCAATAACGTGAACAGTTCCGGCAGATGGGGCTTTAAAATGGGCTCGATCCATTCATTTCTCTCTCTCCCTCTCTTCCTTATTTTATTGTTGTGTATTTTTATGACTAACATTTTATGTTGTTTTATTTTAGCTTAGATGAACTATAAGGGGATTAGCATAGGAATTAGTTATAACGATGAGTGATTAATTTAAGGGAAATTAAATTAATTCCATAAGTTTTATTCCCGTCTTTTCATATTAAGCTATTTATAACGTCTAACATTTATTTTATCTGGAATAATTGATTTGCAAAATGGCATGACTATATGTTTCAAATAAAAGGGAATCATATTTTCATCATAAACGTTTCAAAACGTCACTAATATGCAAGTATAAACTTAAGTATATTTTATAGGTAACTCTTCAAGTTTGAATCAATCATGCATATTTTTAGCTAAGCATAATTAATAAGGAATAATAAAAAGGAGAAAGAAAACTCATTTCCTTTTGAATTCTATTTATAAGTCTAGATTTTTCTATATTGCTACATTCATATAACATAATTTATTCAAAGTTCAAAAATTGCTAAATCTCTTCTCAAAGTTATTATTTACGTCAAATTATCATATTTTCTACAAGTCTTATTTAAATAGCATTGTTACACTCTTCCTTCAAAACCTTAAAAAAACTTTATAAGTCTTATTCTAAAATAGACTTTAAAGATCTTCTACTTTCTATAAATCCTATTATAACTAACATTATTTTTCTTTAAAACTTTAGCAATATTTGTAAATCATTTTAAAATTTAAACATTACGTCTAGTCTTAATTAATTAACCCGAGTGGGAGTGGGACAGCCGTAAGTTAACGGATCCTGAAGGATGCCTAACCCCTTCCCTTTAGGATGATATAGAGCCCTTACCTAGAATCACCTTTGGTTAAACGGAGACTATTAACGGAGGTTAGTTTTACCTTAAGTTAATAATTAGGTGCCCTAATTCACCTTAAAATCAATTAGGTGGCGACTCCTTAAAATCAATTAATAGGAATCACCAATATGTCATACTCCTAATTTTGATCCCGGTTAAAATGGGGTATAACACCTGCGGGCATGAACGCAACATCCATAAAAGAAAGGACGTCAGTACGAATAATGTACTGAGTGTGTAAGGCATGTATAACAGCATAATCAAGAAATGAGAGAGTATAAGATGAAAAGATAACCTGTAACTGATTGCCTCTTAAGGCGGAGTCATGCATGCTAACTTTTATATTAAAACAACATCACATCATATAGATACATACATAAACTGCCCAACCATATAGGTACGGTGTGATCATCATTAGCCCGCATCCGGGCCTCCCGTCTCATGCCGCCCACTAGTGGTGTCTGCCCGGCCAATTAGGCTCGGTGTAATTATCATCATAGCTGCCCACTACGCTTATCGTAGTGGTGTCTGCCCGACCAACTAGGCACGGTGTAATCATACATAGACATATCATAAAGCATGCATGAGAACTTGAGTAAAAGCTATAACTCTATCGGAGTGACGTAAGGTCGGTACCCTCCGATTATATTATGGAACAATCATCGTCACTATGTCTAACCTTGAAGGAACTAGTATCATGAGGTGAGATGGCCAACAATGAATAAAATAAAGGCAAATATGAAATAAGTTCATTAAGCTCATAATAGAATCAATTCATAAGCTTTGAAATCTTTAGGAATAAAATCATCATTATCATAGAACACCTCTTATCTCTTTCTCATAAGAAGCTTTTAAGAATCCTTAACTCTCATCTTTTGGGATGTAAGAAAGTCATGGATATATAGAGAAGAAATCGTAATATAGGAGTCATGCTTTGAAAGAAAGGGGCTAGCCTTACATACCTTTTCGGCTCCTTAACGACTAAACGTTCTCATTCCAAGCTCACAACTCTACATTCAAGAGAATTCATACTAAATTAGATCATCAAAACACACTTAAGTCTAAATTAAAGCGACTAAGAGCTAACGAAAATTGGGCAACATTTCCTTTGTTTCGACAAAATTCTCCATATAATACATAGCTCCCAAACATCAATAGCAACACCCATTATATATCAATTAATAGACTTCTTCAATTTAAACATTGTTCAATCGTCCAAACTCTTTTTCAAAGTCATTCATAACCATAGCTACAACATAATACCATCTTCATTCTCACATAATACTTCCTCAACGTCATTAGCATCATTCACATTAAGATTATACTCATAGCATACTAAGAATCATGACTCAAGTTAATTTACTACTCAAAGTACCATTATTTCCATGTTTGAACTTCATATTCCTCTTCCTTCCTTTATTCAAGTTATTCAACAACCAAATACCCTTAATAACATGAAATGAGGTAAAAACCACCTTTGATCATATAAGGATGAACTTTGGATGAATATAATTCACTTGAGAGAAACCAACTTCAATACCAAAGATTTCTTGGCTTCTACAAAGCCTAGTGGCATCTTTACACTTGATTCTCTTAATTCTTGGTAATTAATCTTTGTTTTCTCTTGGATTGGTGTTGATATGGTGTGTGAAATATTCTAGAGCTCTCAAGAGGTGCGGAGAAGATGGGAAATGAAAAATAAGACTTGGTTCATCTTTTTATAAAAAAAAAAAAAACAAAGCTGCCCGATAGGATTTATACGGACAGTTATACGGTCCGTATAATTTTATATGGTCCGTATAAGTGACCGTATAATACCTCCAGTGATGACTCTTCATCATGCGTGACTGTTATACGGGCCCTTATACGGACTGTATAAAGTTATACAGACCGTATAAGTGGTCGAGTAACTCCATTTTTTTTCGAAATTGTTTTCTTGATTCGTTTGATCTCAAATCCTTATGGAGTCTTCTTGGCACTTGTTTAACACTTCATTAACCATCTAAGGAGCCCTATAACTCCTTCCTAAGACATTACTAAATAATCATTAACTCCATACTTGCAAAAATCTCTCCAAACACAACTTATACTTTACTTCCTTCGCCGAACTTAGTTTCACTGATTCAAATAACTTCAAAATCTTGTCGTTTCTACTATAAAGCTACTAAGTACTCTCCTCATTGTCATAAAGACTTCATGTTCACCTTAAGCTTGCGTTAGTCTATTCACAGCACAACGATATGAAATGTCTGAGGTGTAACGTGATGTATCTCAGGATTTGGTTAATGTTTAGTTAAGCGGGAAGAAGTCCTTAATGAACTGTGCTTATAACTCTTATGTGATAATGTAGGCATTAACGGATAAGTGATGACCATGAGAAGCACTTAGAAGCTAATAGGTAAAGAAGGAGTACTAGAAGTATCTAAAGGGTATCTATAGGGGATATTTGGATCGGCCGTATGTTCCATTAAACATGCATTCATATTTACCACCGTTTATGACCGATTTGAAGGCGGTTATTACCAACGTGCTACGGCCGGTCGGGCAGATATGTATTTACCACCATGCTACGACTGGTTGGGCTATTATTACTATCGAGCTACGGTAGGTTGGGCGGTTACCAACGATCGGTCGGAAGGTGCGCTCACGGGAGATAATCGGATGAGCGATTACCGGTGCTACGGCGGTCGGGCGATTACCCGCGATCGGTTGGGTAGTTAGCACCAGGACGATAAGTAAGTTAGAGACACAGTATTGTACATAGATGTAGTTAAAGATATGAGAGTATAGAGAGATATGCATACTAGATTCTCATTGGTAAAGGTAAGTCAGAAGTGCCAGGTTGATTCTTATCCTTCTTCTTTACAGCATATGTTTATTATGTTATATTTCCGCCTTACATACTCGGTACACTATTTGTACAGACGTCCCTTCTTGTGGACGCTGCGTTCATGCCCGCAGGTATAGACAGACGAGATGAGGACCTTTCACAGTAGGCTACCTCCAGGTACTAGTCTTGATTGGTGAGCTCCACTTCCTTCATGGAGCATTGTTGAGTACGGGTTCGTATATGTATTTTTTTATGTGTTACGGGTATGTCGGAGGCCCTATCCCGACTTGTGTACTTCAGGTCATGTTCATGAGGCTTTGTAGACGGTTTCTTGTATACCTCATAGTTATGTTTTGTCCTTTGGTTATGTCGGCATCGTGGGCCCATTGTACATATATATATATGCATGATATTATATTCATAGTTAGCCTGTGACCTTATTTTGCCATTCGAGACCTAGAAGATGCAAGTTACGGCTTGGTTCGCTCGGCCCCGATGGGTGCGGGGTGCCAATCACGCCTTACCAAGGTTGGGGCGTGACAATACGGTTCGATCAACAACACCAAACAAAAAATTCTTTACAAGCGGGGGCCACATTTACTTAACGAATTTCGCTGAAAACTATATTATATATATAGATGAAAATTAATTTGTATATGTACAAATTGAATTTTCTAGACCAAAGAGAACAATTCTTTTGAATTCTCTTGATTAAATTGACCTTTGTCACCGATTGAAACCCTTAATAATTGTAATCGACACCAAATGAAGAGGTAATTAACCTTCTAAAGGCAACTACTTTACGGATATTTTAAATGTATTCATGATTGACTATCATGTCCATAATCGACCATATCGAGATTATGATTGATCACAACTAGTGGGAGCAAAATGAAATGGCAGATTAATTAGCTAATAAGTATGGTAGCAGGATGCATAAGACAAACAATAGTAGATCTCTCTATAATAGCATCCTCATATAACAACACCTCTCTATAACAGTTAGGTTTTTCGGAACCGATTATTTATGTCATATTTTACATCTCTATAAAAATATTTTACCTATAACATTGAACATCCATCTCAATGGCGATGAAGCTTTTTGTAAAATTATGTCACGTCCCAAACAAACGTGAGTGGCACCCACACTAATCATTTAATGGGCGAACCAATCCCTTAATCCATTATCAAGCCAATTTCAATTACTTAAACCAATTAATATATATTACTCATGAATAATAGCATATAATGTCTGATAACAAAATAAACTAAATAGTAAGTGCGGAAGTCTAGCTATTATATCCCCAAAATCTGAAAGTCACCGTACAAGGATTCTATCCAACAATGTCTAAAGAAGAAGTACTATCTAAAAATAATATATAATGTCTGGGATGAAAATAGACATCTGAAATAAAGAAAGATCTTCAGGCGGCATGGCATGGATAGGAGCTCACCCTCGGATCTTGATACGAACAACCTCAACTAGATGCGAGGTCTGGAAGACGTCTCTGGCTCAAAATCTGCACTCACAGAAAAAGTGCAGCAAGTGTAGGTCAGTACAAACACGCGTACTGGTAGGTATCATAGGCCGACTAAGATTAGTATCATGCATACATACATAAAATAAATGAAATAAGCAGACAGGCACAACAAACATGTTTTACAAATAATATCCTCAAATAATCCACTTTCAGAATAAGTCACCAATTATCATCAATTACACCAATACTCAAGCCGAAGGAAGCAAAATACACAATAAAGTTCCCTACTATCACATATCTGTACACATATGCTAAATGATAATGTTTTTCCCAATTAGCCATGACCTGCAGGGGACCCATGGTGTCCATGTACCACTCATTCCGGACGAACCTCGGACCATGAACTCACAACTAGGCCACATCGTCACCCCCTGTCAAATGTGCCTTAAAAGATGTATATGTTCCATATCAATTATCATCAATAACGTCTCATAATCAAATCACAAGGAATGACTCAAGAACACGTATCAAGTCAACACCAATGAAGTATAATCAAATAGCACAAGTCAATAAGACTCACAAATAATCTGCTCAACATAACAAAACATGTCACTAACATCAACTCATCTCTGAAGGGTATATATGAACACCTTCCTTTCAAATATCTCAAGAATACAATTCAAGTTTATCAGCCTCAACAATGGAGAATCACTTCACACAATTAACTCATACAACTAATAACAATCACCCAAACTCCATATCCGAAGTCCTAGACATGCTTTCTCCCACAGATTCTACGAGATATACAATCAACTAATCAAAGTCTAACTCAAGTAAACTGTCACCTACCTCGAAGCCTAACCGGAACAATGCCATCAATCCGGAATAGCTTTTCCTTTCCTCAAAGCTTCGAAATGTTCAAAGTGTAGAAATCATAATGCTTAAGTAAGTAATGGAGTATGAACTCAATTCATGGGTTCTCTAATCATTTTAACCCTAAAATTCTATTTTTAGCCAAAGTTCCCATTTTTATCGGAGCCCTAGGTCTCAACAACCAATTTCCATCATTGAATACCAAGTTCTCATGCTATGAAGCGATAATATCTACTCTTAGATGAGTTAACAATGAATAAACAATAACCCATTTATATTCTAGGGTTTCCTTGGTATTTGTGTTCTACCCTTCAATTCCCATTAAAGGTCCTTTGATCGAAACTAGAATCAACTAAGAATGTTACGCGTAGAAAGTTAGTGATTAAGGCTTACCTTTGATGGAGAATAGTGCAGCCTTTTAAGTCGCCTCTAAGCTCTTGGGAACTATTTTTAGGATTATGTGAGGAGTGGGGTCGAAATAAGGTATTTAAATCGGGTTTCTGACTTACTGAGGTCCGCTGCAGTGGTCCCCTCTTTGCTGTAGCGGCCTCGCTGTGGCGAGCAACCCCTTCGCTGTAGCAGCCTCTTGGAAAACCAATCCTTCCCTGCAGCGGGATCATTCCCCGATGCAGCGTTACCGTAGCAGCGAAAATCCTTCATCTGCAGTGGTGGATTTTGGGTAGTGAGCACGAAAATTTTCCACTTTTTATACTTAGTCTCTAAAAATCACTCTAAGGCCCTATGCACACAAGCTAACAAACAAATAAGTTAAAAACACATTACAGAGTCACTTATAAGTCACAAAACACAGCGTAAAAACACACCCCAATTTATTTAGGTCCACTCATTCCTAACCTCGGGAACGTACTAGCAAGGGTAGAATGGCTAATGCACGCATAACGATCAAGCGGGTCATTATATCAGATACCAATTGAACAACCGTTCGTCCCCGAATGGACAAAAGGGAAAGAGGCAAGGGAAAAAGGTACCTGACTCAGCGAAAAGATAGGGATACTTATTACGCATATCTGACTAGGTCTCCCAAGTGGCTTACTCAACAGACGATTCTTCCATTGGACCTTAACTGTCGGGATTTCTTTTGATCTTAACGTACGCACCTCCCTATCTAATATAGCAACAGGCTCTTCCTCATAGGACAAATTCTCATCTAACAGAACCGAATCCCAACGAATGTTATAAAACCCATCACTATGATACCTCTTCGGCAGATAGAGATATGAAACACGGGTGAACACCGGACAAAACACGGGGGTAAAGCTAACTCATGCCACCTCTTCGATACGATCAAGAATCTCAAACGGCCCAATGTATCTAGGACTAAGCTTACCTTTCTTTCCAAATCTCATCACACCCTTCATGGGTGAGACTTTCAACAATACTTGCTCCCCCAACATGTACAACTGTCTAAAGGCAATCACTTCATTTTAATTTCAATGAAAAACTTTAGATATTTCCAAATTTTCTCTCTCTAAAGTTCTCAGTTTTTCTTCTGCATTCATCATTTTAATATGTTAATATGGTATCAGAAAGGTGTGGATTCCGCTTCCGTATGTGATTTCCTATCGAGCGATACTACCCTCGTACACTTTTGTTGAAGTTTCTTTCCTCACTGGAGTTCTGGTAACTTCGTCGATGATTTACGTGATTTTCGATGGTTTTAACGGTTGTTGTGGTGTTTATCGTTGCGAATAAGCACCAATTTTGGTTGTATTTTGAGATTTGACAGAATTAGGGTTTGTTTTTGGGTTTTCTCGGCGAAAGGGTTTCCAGGTTGGAGTCTTCGCAATTGAGCATTTTTTGACATCGTGTTTTGCGCAAGTTCATTTCTACAGGAGATTCGGTACATTTGTTCCTTGATTCTTCTCTAGTTCTTGTCTATTAAGCTTTGTATACTCCTATCTTGTTGTTTGATTTGTGTGAATATGGGGACTACAGCACCAGCTAATGCTTCCTCTACTACCGCCATTACTTACATTCCTGACTGTTTGAGTCCATTGTATCTTGCGTCTTCTGATGTGCCCGGGATATCTCTTATCCCTATTCCTTTCTCCGGGACTGGGTTTGGGTGTTGGAGGAGAAACATGGACGTTTCTCTCTCTGCTAGGAATAAAATTTCCCTAATAGATGGGAGTTGTATTAAACCTTCTGATGATTCACCTCAGCTTAGGCAGTGGAGTAGGGTTAATCATTTGGTGATGTCTTGGATAACTCATTCCCTTTCCCCTGAGATAGCTGAGAGTGTGCAGTACTCAAAAACTATAGAGAGTATTTGGTCTTAGTTGAATAAGAGATATGGACTAGACTTTTTGAGCTTAAAAAGGAGATAGCTTCCACTAGTCAAGGGGTATTTGGACATTGCTTTCTATTTCAATAAGCTCAACAAACACTGGGATAAATTGAGTTCTCTGCGCACTAAAAATCTAAATAGGTGCTCCTATGAGGCTAGGGATGCACTTATTCAAGAGGAAGAAGAGAATAGACTCTATCAGCTCATCATGGGACTTAATGAGACTTATGTGGGGGTTAGGGTAACCTACTAATGCTGGATCCTTTTTCTTTTTTGGACTTAGCTTACAGTATACTTTCACATGATGAGAAACAAAGGCAAGTCACTTCCAGCTCCAAATTTAGCCTTTGAATCTGCTTCTTTCAATGTACAAACTACTCCTCCCAATAGACAATTCACTCAGAGAGTCAATTTTGCACCCAATAATCAGTTTTTGTCACACCCCTACCAGGAGTATGACGGGCTTCGACCCATAGGTGGGGAACCACCTGACTTATCCGTTACTTTGAACGTTATAAACCATAACTCAAAGAACACACACGTGAGAAAAGGCCCAACATAGGAATGTCCCATTATTCAGCCATGTGTTCATATACGGACGAGCAAGGTCGCACATCATAACGTATATCATAAAGCCAACAAGGCTAACGGTAAAGTATCAAGAGCTCAAAATAAGGCGGGACAAGGCCACCAATATATGTATGCCATAATATGACCCGGTGGAACTATAAAACATCTAACCGTATACACACGTCTACGAGCCTCTACATAGATTACAAATGATTATAAGGACAATACCAAATGGCAGCCTCTAAGTAAGGGAGTGCTCCGAGAATCCGTGATAGAACACCTACGAGTCGATCCGTCTCCTTTGTCTACTGCGGGCATGAGCGCGAGCGTCCCAAGAAAAGGATGTCGGACAAATAATGTGCGAGTATGTAAGGCATGAATAACAACATAATATAGATATGAAAGGGAACGGGGAATAAGAGAGAGATAACACGTACATCCGGATGCCTCATAAGGCGGTGTCATGCATGCTTAGCCTTTAAAAAAAATATCTTTATACATATATAGAGTACCATGCCCGGCCATTAAGGCTCGGTGTCATATATATAGTATCATTCCCGGCCATTAAGGCTCATTATCATATATATAGTATCATGTCCGGCCATTAAGGCTCGGTGTCATATATATAGTATCATGCCCGGCCATTAAGGCTCGGTGTTATCATCGTTAGCCCGCGTCTGGGGCAATATCATAACATGCCCGTGCGGTGGTGTGTGCACATCTACGTGCCATGCCCGACCGACTATAGCGCGGCGCGGTGTGAGAAAATACATACATATATATAAAGCATGCATGAGAGCTGTTATACCCCGTTTCAATCGGGTCAAAGCGGAGTACAACATATTGGTGATTCCTAATTATTTGACTTAAGGAGTCACCACCTAATTATTTTAATGGTGAATTAGGACACCTAATTATTTTAATGGTGAATTAGGACACCTAATTATTAACTAAATATTGCTAAACTAAACTCCATTTTTTAAGGTCTTACGAACCTAATGAATTCTAGGTAAGGGTTCTAATTATCCTAAAGGGAAGGGGTTAAGCATCCTTTAAGATCCGTCAAACACGGTTACCGACCAAACTTAGGTTGATATAAGAGACGAAGTGCAATAAATTAGTATCTTACAAATAATTTAAGAAAAAGGGTATTTCACAAAAATATATAGGTAATTAAAATAGAGTACTTTGCAAATAAATAACATAATGCATTTCTAGACTTAAATAAAGAAATAACTATTTTCAAAAGGACTGAAAATCATTTTATAAATCATATATCTTAGTGTCATTTGTTTTCAAATAAAAGTATTTTCCAACATCTTGTATGAATTTAAGGAGTTGCGCATAAATAACTGCTTTAAAGAAACTTAAGAGTTTCGGGTTTGAAGTTAGCAATAATTTGACTCATACGTTGAGAAAATTGTTTAAACAGAAAACTTGAACCTTTTGTTTTGGAAAAAAAAAATGTTTGACAACTTAGGGATGAAATGCCACTTTTATTTAAGAGGAATTGAGTAAAGGTAATAACTTTTAGTTCACAAAAAAGATTGCTCGATGCTAAAAAAAACGTAAAGTTATTATCCAAGATTTGCTATTAATGCTCAAAGACATTTCCTTGTTTAAATTTTCAGTTGATGTGACTGAATTAATAAAAGATTGCTATTGATCCAAGGTATAGTTAGAGATAAACTCCTATAAAGTTAATAACTTAAAATCCTCAACCTATGAAAATAGATTAAATTAACAAACTCTTTAAGACGTCATTTCAAAATCTATTGAACTCTAAATCCCTTATCTCTAAACTACCCCCCATAAGTTTAACTACTTGAAGTACTCTTAACTTAACCGTATCTATGAAATAAAATATTCTAGCAAGTCAAGAAATCTATAACAAATATATAAAGCGTAAAATTGATTGACACGATAGGAGGGGAATTCCGTTGTTTCTTCCCCTCTGTGTATTCCGTCTGGTGCATTTTCGAGAGCATGAGAGGTTTTGCTGGAGGTGTAAATGCAAATCTTTGGTTTAACGGCAACAAACATTAATCTCAAACAAGACTGCTTGCAGCGGTGAGAGTCTTTTATGAAGACTCCATATCGCTTTTTATGGTGCAGTGAACGGGGGCAGGGGTCTTAGATCTATGCTCGAACGCGACGAACCCGAATCCGCTTGAATTAACCAAGTCTCAAACCAGAAAAATGAAAATAGAGTGATTTCTTGACTATTTTTGCTCTTTTTTTTTTTGTATGGCTACAGCTATGTCTTTTTTTTCTAGGGATGAGATTATCGCCATTCAATCCTCTTAAAATGGCCTCAAAACTTTGGTATTTATAGAATAGGATTAGGGTTTCGGATTTCAAATCCCTTTTGGCTCCAAAATGAAAATTAAAAGGCTGTTTGAAATCAAATCCCAGCTCTGAAAAGTCGATTTCCTCTCAGAAATTTCAGAATTGTTTTTGGCCCTTTGTGTTGACTCGAATCGTTGAAGATAGGAGAGAAGGAAACGTTTCAGTCCTAGAGATGGGGGGATACGAAAAAGGTACAAAGATTTGCCCAATATGGCGTGACAAACCTGCTGAGGTTTGATGAAAAGGAAGGGTTTTCATAGAAATGGAAAGGGAGAAGTACATATGGCGCGGGCCGAAGGAAAATAAGTGGAAACCTAATGGATTAAAAAAAATGGGTCAGTCGCAGCAATTGGGCTCGGCTTGGAGAATAAAAAAAACGTGGGCTGGTTTTTTTGCAATGGCTAATTTGGGTCCAGAAAAGAATT
>NW_026725149.1:0-12362 GCF_029784015.1 Lycium ferocissimum
CTCCCCGGGATCTATATTTTGGTATATATTTTCGTCTGATGTATATGTATATTATTATTCAGGGGTACGACGGGGCCCTGTCCCGTCATATGATTTCGTTATTCTGTTTAGAGGCCTGTGGATATGTACGTGGGTTATGGCTATGTCTGTACAGTATATGTATATGTGATATGTTCTAGGCGGTTCACCGCCACGGCAGCCTTGCCGGCTCGCCTGTATATATGTATATGGATATATTATTCTGTGTGGCCTTTGTTGGTATTTTCTGCGTGCAGGTTAATTTTGGCTAGTAAGAAAAACAGAGGAAACTCTGCCCAAATTTTATTGAATATTTGAGTTGCTATTTTTGGGACTTTGGTACGTACGGGTGCCCAGGTCGGGCGCTAGTCACGGCCTACGGGGTTGGGTCGTGACACATAAGTTGACCATATTAAGGACGCTAACATTAAGAAGTAAATAAGAATCGTATACGTGCTCGGATCTTAAGAATGATGTTCCCCCGAGACTCGTACTTACACTAGGACATGCCAAAAGAAAGAGAAGTTAGGCTTTACATACCTCGTCTGCTTCCTAAATTAATCCAAACTTACGTCTTGGCTTCTCCAAAATCTACAATAACATCATTAGACGCCAAACATTAGTCGTAAGTTCTTAGAAATCCAATCCTAAGATAGCACTCCATTTACAGAAATTTGGGCAGCATTTTCCCTGTAAATTCAACATCCCCGAGATTTCAACTCGGCTAAATCTTCAACAACAATACCAACAACCATTCTAGCAACATCAACAATTCATTCAAAAGGCATTCTAACGTCAATAACTCTTTTCTACATATTTTGACAACATTCCATTTATGTTCAAATTAACCACATATGATCGGCCAACACCAATGTTCATACATTTAGATACCAATCCGAAACCATTCAATCAAAATTCAAGAACATTTCAACCAACCCACAAAGTGTCCAAACGGCCCAACCAATATACTATATAACCCGAAGTCTTCCAAATTCAATCAAAACTACAACAACACATTTCTTCCTTCCCAATTCATAAACTACACCAACATTCTACACATTAACAACATTAACCTCCAGGATACAAGGAACTATAATAAAATCGCATTACCTTCTTCGACAACCTACAAATGAATATAACTTCAACTTAAATCATTAACCCACCATTTTCATTATGGAATACATGCAACAACAACCAAAAATATTAAATAAAAATTAGTTCATCATGTTCTACAAAACAGCCACCATTCGGCCACCACATCAACATCTCATTTTCATGAATTTCGTTCATTTCCACACACTACAACACACATAAACCATCTATAACACATGAAAAGAGGATTAAAACTTACCTTAACTTCCTTCCACTTCTTCATTCGGCCAAGGTGAGGTTTTGCAAGAACAAGAGCTTTGCTAGATTCAACAACTACTTCATGTTGTTTAGCACCTTCCAAAAGAGTGGAAAACATAGAAGAAAATAATTTTTTTCCATCAACTTCTCATGGCCAAATTCGGCCATGCTTGGCCGAATCTCCTCTCCCTCTTCTTGTTCTCCATTCTTCTTGAAATTTCTTGAGTGTAAAATGGTAAAGATGACTAATTAATCATCTTTATAACTTATGTTATGCTTCCAGTGGCCCGTGGCACAAGTCATGTGCAAATACATGTGTCTTTTATTTCATGAACATTAAGTTTTCCATATTGCACTTTTAACCCCAAATTTCCTTAATATTCCATGCCAATAAAATCACAAGCAACTTATGCCTTAAAATAAAATCGAAGGTCAAAAATCTCAACCTCGCATCCCGGAGTAGTCCTGTTCTTAACTTATCATAGTCGACTCGGAATGTCCCAATGTACAAAATACGGGATATAACAATAACGTATAACGACTTTGGCGTTCATGGGCGGGCCCGAATTGGGTTGACGCATATCCGTGGGCCCCGAGACTTTTCTATGTTGAGACAAATGGTTTTTGGAAGAATTTAATGTGACTATCGTCTGACCCTCGAGTGTTGGTGATTTATCTATCGAGTCTGTAATGATGACTATGTTCTTGACTTTAGTAAGTTACTTCATATGGTTTGATACGTACCCATGATTTCTAAAGTTCTACTTGACACGTTCCCAAGTGATCTTCGGAGGAAAACTTAGTCTGACTATTATTTGGCTTTTAAATGAGGGTTCGTTTGGATCATTCTGTTGAGTCAACAATGTTGATGTGTCTACTTATTTGCTGAGTCCGTAATGATGATTTACGTGTATGTGGTTGCTTACTACTCTACTCGTGCGTATGATTATTACCTCTTTCACTGAGTCCCGGGCCAGGACATGTTTTCGTGCACAGCTCTACTATATTATTCACCGAGTCCCTCATTAAAGGGCCGGGACACACTACGTATATGATGACATGATGATGACAAAATTTTACCTACCGAGTCCCTCATTAGAGGGCCGGGACACGCTATCCACCGAGTCCCTCGTTAGAGAGCCGGGACACGCTATACACCGAGTCCCTCATTAGAGGGCCGGGACACGCTATACACCGAGTCCATCACTGGATGGCCGGGACACGCTATATGTATATATGTGATGATGATATGATTCATTATCGAGTCCCTCGCCGAGGGGCATGACACGCTATATGTATACACATGCGCAGAATGATGGCCTAATTGGATCGCTAATGTTACACCTCGAAAATTTCTCCCTTAGCGTACAGTGAATAGACTAGCGAGGGGTACGACGTATACGAGGTTTGAACAAGTAAGAACTAGCATGTGATGACCCTAATTAAGATTTCCAAAGACATTAGGCGGGAAGAGGGGGAAGTTGTTAAGAGAAGCGAGTTATAAGTTGAGAGTATCGGATAAGAAGTATGAGTATTAAGTTAATGACGTATAAATGATGCCCCAAGACAGAGTTATAACGTCCCTTAGCATGATATTGAAGTGTTTAACAAGTGTTAAGAAGGTTCCGTAAGGATCGGAGAACAAACGAGTCGACAAAACGAAACTCTAAAACCGGGTAGACATACGGCGGACATGCGCGTATAAAATCTCTTTGGACGTATGTCAGTAGCAGATCCAGCCCGACAAGACATAACTCACTCGACCAAATATACGGTCCAACATACGGTCGAGATTTTATACGGACCGTATGTTGGTCCGTATATTACCATCGGGGCCCAGTGCATTTTACATAGCGGACCATTCTTCATTCATTTTCATTTCCCACTTCACCTCCACACTCTAAGAAAGCTCTAGAACACTCCAAATACTTCATCCATGAGAAAAACCATAGAAATCAAGGATCAACAACAAGAAATCAAGAGAATCAAGTGAAGAAACCCATTAAAAGTCATCCAAGTCGAAGAAATCAAGGGAGATAAAATAGGGTTTTGGTGCTAAGGGTGGATCACCATTTCAAGCTCATTTCTCCATAATCTGAAGTAAGTTTCATGACCTTTACATGCTATTTGAAGTATTTATAAGTTGAGATTCATGGATTGTAGAAGAGTACCATAAGTGGGTCATCAAATGGATGAAAAATGTCATTATTGGATAGTAGTTGGATTGAATCATGGAAATGAATATGTTGATGTTATAAATACGTTATTAATGACTTATAGAACATGAAATGAGTGTTGGATACGAAAGAATACGACGATGGATTTTTAGTCATAATTATGGGAAATTGAGGTGAATTACGAAATGCGAATCAAATGAATGACGATTGTTGTTAGCGATATTGTGATGATTATTATGAATGTTGGGAGTTGATATGAAATATGGCGGAAATTAGTATAAACAAAGGAAATGCTGCTCGAATTTCTATAGCCTTAGTAAGTATGCTTTCACGATGAAATAGCTAATGTCAATACGAATTCCATTGAAGGTAAACGAGTGCACTAAAGGAGAACGAGCAAGCGATAGATAGCATAACGACAAAGGTATGTGAGGCTAGTCCTTTCTTTCCAAGGCATGAGTCATATGGCATGAATTTCCTCCTTTACTATGAATGTTCCTACCTCTAAGAAAGTAAAGATCCTCACTCATGAATAGCTATACGAGATAAGAGATATGAGATAAAGTACGATGATGATAATAGTAAGCTAAAGTCTAAAAATGTCATAGCCTACGATATGATGCTCTAAGAAGTTAATGATGTAATATATGTAATCTAATGATATTGATCACTATGTACACTCACCTTATGCTTGTTCCTTCATGTGAGGGCAGGAATACGTAAGAATGCTCATAACGATCTCGGGGGTCCACAACCTTACGTCACCCCGATCAAGTATGAATAGCTAGAGTCTTACATGTATTGTAATAAGTATATGATGTCAAGCATACCATGATGGGTTATGATAAGCATATTATGATAAGCATGTTATGATAGGCATGATGTAATGAGTATATGATGATATCACACCGCGCCTGGTCGGCACACCGCTGGCGGGCGGCTATACACACCAATGGCATGGGCGGACACCGTACACCACTAGGCGGCATGAGATAATATCACCGGACGCAGATACTGGACGTTGTGCTAATGATCATGCTAATGCTAATGATTATTACACCGTACCTACATGGTCAAGTAGCTTTACATTTATGCATATATGAGATGATGATGAGTATGAAAGTAAGCCGGTATGTATGATGTACTTTATGATTCGATCCGCTAAAGATTGCTCCTTGCGATGCCTCCTTATTTCATCGATAATTCATTATTATTTTATGCCTCATATACTCGGTACAATATTCCGTACCGACGTCCTTTCTTCGAACGCCGTGTTCATGCCCACGGAGTAGACAGCGGAGGCGACTGATTCATGAGCTAGCCGAGCCGATTTGAGAGCACTCCATTTTCCGAAAGTGCCACGGCTTTCTCTTTTGGTATATATATCTATATTCTGTTTTGGGCATGACGGGGTCTCCGTCCCATCCGTATGTCTAGTATTCTAGTAGAGGCTCGTAGATACGCGCGTGGGTAGTACGGTCTCCTAGCTTGTTTGTATATGCATGTATATATATATATCATTTTGGATAAAATGGCCTACGTTTATAAAAGCAAATGTATTTTAAAATGATGCTTTATATGATCACGAGCATATAGTATGAATGATAGCAGTATAAGCGAGAATATGAGCGGTGTTCGGAGGTTAGCCCCGGATACCCGTCGCGCCCGTAGCTCGGTCGTGATAAAAGCATGGCATCGAGCGATTCAGTCCTAGGAAGTGTCTACGAGCCGTGTCTAGTAAAGTCTTGTTTATGGTGTGTTGCGCGCCACGCTAATAAACAAGAGGCTATAGGACATTTAGGAAAAATGACCATCTTTCTTCATATGAGATCGTGCGATAGAGCCGAGTGTAAGAGTTAATCCTCCCTAATGAGTATGTTGTGATTTCACAAAAACCGCCAAAAGCTAAAGCCGCCCAGAAGGGCAAGACTACGACAAAGAGGCGGGCAGAAAGAGAGCCGCCTATGAATGTAAATGAGGATGAGTCACGTAACGAGGCTTTATCTAACGCTCCACTACTCCTCCGATTACAAAAAAGCAAGAAGCGGGCTTCCCCATTCGAGTTCCTCCACCGGCTACTTCGGGTCAACGAGTGACCGGCTATTAATTTATTAACTCGGCGTTGCCGCCCGTGCACGACGACGTAACGTGGGACAAGTGATCGGCTTAGCTAGTACGAGAGCCCGTGACTTCACGAGCCTAAATCCTCCCAATTCTTTTGGGTTGAAGCCGACGAAGATCCACAAGGCTTCATCATGAGATGCTAAGAACGTTGCATTATTCATGCTTCCGAGAGATCGAGTCGGTGAGCAGCATCGTATAGACTCCGAGATGTGGCGGTTTATGGTACAACAATTGATGGCATCGAGGCAAGAAAAACGCGCCTCCTCCCGCGTGGCAAGAGTTCGTTGATGCCTTCATTCGTCATTATTTGCCACCCGAGGTCCGCCGAGCTAGAGCGGATAGATTCTTGAATTTGAAACAAGGGAATATGAGCGCCCGAGAATATAGCCTTCAATTTAATTCTTTGGCTGATATGCTCCTACAATGGTGGCCGATATGGGCGACGAGTGCATAGATATGTGAGCGGCTTAGCCACATTTGTTCAAGGAGTGCTTACAGCTTCATTGCAAGACGGGATGGACATCTCCCGCATTCAAGCCCATGCCTAGAATCATGGCAACAACCTCCACAAAGAGGAACGTGATGTTGATGGAGGCCGACGAAGGCTAGATGCTACGGGCACGGCCGTGATTAGGGGGATCGAGGCGTACATTTTCTAGGCACTCGAGGCCGGGCGGCGACTAGTGCACCTCCCCGATGCGGACGAGAAGATTTGATTGCTCTTTCCGTTCAAGGCAGGGCAGAGTTCCAAGGGCCCCGAGTTCACGGTTCGGGGCGATTATAGTCGGAGGAGACCTGCATCGTGACGAAGGATGTAGACGATGGGTGGGTTACATTTCGGACCGATTAAGGCTGTCGGGGTTGGTATGTTGTTACACTTGTGGCGGAGTAGGGCACGTGATGAGAGATTGCCCATCGATGAGTGGCAGAGTTAGGACCCGGCCAGCGAGGACGATCGCATAGGATCTTCTTCAAGACGTCCCTCACGTCGGACCTCTCGGTTTCCCAATGATAGCCGAGGTAAAGGCTTGCGGGAGAGTATCTACTTCAGGTGCCACACAGCACCGCCTATATGCATTAGCCGGACGGCAAGATCTTGAGTCCTCCCCGTACGTGGTCACAGGTATATTGACTGTGTCCTTTATGATGTATATGCATTGATAGATCCGGGATCTACGTTATCATATATTACTCCGTATGTTGCAAATCGTATTGGGGTGAAACCCGAGCCGATCAAACCTTTTGAGGTATCTACTCCGGTTGGTGATCCCGTGATAGCTAAGCGAGTATATAAAGATTATATAATTGTGATATGTGATCATCAGACCAAAGCTGATTTAGTTGAGCTAGAAATGCTAGATTTCGATGTTATAATGGGTATGGATTGGTTGGCCTCCTATTATGCCAGTGTTGATTGCCGGATGAAGTTAGTTCGTTTTTAATTTCCGGGAGAGCCCGTGCTTGAATGGAAAGGTAATACGGCAACTCCGAGGGGTAGGTTTATTTCCTACCTTAAGGCAAGAAAAAAATGATAGCCAAAGGCTACATCTATCATCTAGTCCGTGTTCATAATACAAAAGCAGGTTATCTCCAACTTTCCAACTGCTCCGTAAGAGTAAACGAGTTCCGGACGTATTTCCGATGAACTTCCGTGCCTTCCTCCAAAAGAGAAATTGACTTCGCCATTGATGTTTTGCCGGATACTAAACCCATTTCTATTCCTCCTTATCGGATGGCTCCGGCAAGAGTTAAAATATTTAAAGGCCCGTTGAAAGATTTGCTTCGATAAGGGGTTCATCGTACCCGCCCATCACCGAAATGGGAGCGCCATTTTGTTTGTAAGGAAGAAAGATAGCTCCCTACGAACGTGTATTGATTATAAAGGAACTCGAATAAAGTGACGATAAAGAATAAAGTATCCTTCCAAGAATCGATGATTTATTTGGACTGTACCACAAGGTACCAAGTGATTTTCCAAGATAGATTTGAGGTCGTTATCATCAAGTAAGAGTTAGAGAAGAAAGATATTCCTAAGACAACTTTTAGAACAAGATATGGCCATTATGAATTCCGAGTGATGTCGTTTGGGTCGACAAATGCGCCGGCGTTGTTTACGAATTTAATGAATAACGTGTTTAGGGCCTTCGGGACTATTTGTGATAGTCTTCATTGATGACATTCTCGGTGTATTCTCGCGAGTCGAGCATGCGCATCACTTGCGAATTGTTCTCGGAATCCTCCGCACTCGAGAGTTGTACGCTAAATTTTCAAAGTGCGAGTTTTGGCTAAATTTTGACATTTTTGGGCCACGTGATTTCAGATGACGGCATTAGAGTTGATACTCGGAAAATGTGAAGCCGTGAAGACTTGGCCAAGACCTACGCCTGCTTAAGTTCGTAGTTTTAAAGGGATTAGAGGGCTATTATAGGAGATTTATGAGGGCTTTTCATCTATCTCAGCCCCATTGATGAAGCTAACCCGAAGTCGGTAAAATTTTAGTGGAATGACGAAGCTTTGCGAGCGTAGCTTCCAAGTTTGAAGGACGAGGGTTAACCTCGGCTCCGAGTTTAACACTTCCCGGAAAATGGGCCGGATGGCTATGTTGTATATTGTGATGCTTACAGTGTTGGGCTAGGATGTGTGTTGATGCGGCATGGAAAAGTCATTGCTTATGCTTGAGAGGACACTGCGCAAACATGAAAGAAACTATCCGACCCATGATCTCGAACGGGCCGCAGCTATCCACAGTATGCGAATGTGGAGACATTATTTGTACGGCGTACATGTCGATATCTATACGGATCATTAAAGTCTCCAATACATTTTCACCCGAAAGAATTGAATCTACGACGGCGGCGGTGGTTAGAGGGTATTGAAAGACTACGATGTTAATATTTTATACCACCCCGGAAAAGCCAATGTAGTAGCCGATGCGGTGAGTCGCCGATCGATGGGCCGGTTCGTATAAGTTCCCCCGAAAAGAAAGAAATGGTTCATGAGCTCCATCGGCTAGCTAACCTTGGAGTACGTATAATTGATTCGGGCGATGCAGAGTTAAAATTAATAATCACACAAGCCATCCTTGAAGCGGAAATAAAAGAGCGCCCGGTACGAAAGATCCCAAATTAGAGTATTATAAAGGTGTGAAATTTTTCAAAAGAAAGGTCACCGTTTGAAGTTTCGACGAGACGGGGTTCTCGGGTATCGGAATAGATTATGTCTTCGGATGTTGCGGGACTTCGTCGCCAAGTTCCTGTTAAGCTCATTATTCGCGGTGATTCTATCCACCCGGAGCGACAAAAATGTATCATGATCTTAAATTGATGTATTGGTGGGATGGCATGAAAAGAGACATAGCGGAATTTATAGCCCAATGCCCAAATTGTCGGCCAAGTGAAGATAGAACATCGAAGCCGGGAGGTTATTACAAGCAATGGAAATTCCTACGTGGAAATGAGAGGTGATCAATATGGATTTTATTGTGGGGATTGCCCCGTTCCCGAGGCAAGTATGATTACTATATGGGTGATCGTGGACGGACTCACAAAAGCGGCTCATTTTCTCTTAGTCGAACTACGTACTCAAATCGAAGATTATGCCGAGTTATACCTTAAGGAGATTGTATGCTTCATGGTATTCCAATATCTATCATCGCGAGGAGACGAGGAGCACAATTTACGGCTAAGTTACGGAAATCCTTTCAAGAAGGTCTACGTACTCAAGTGAAGTTCGGAAGATTCCATCCACGGAGGCGACGGACGGTGCCGAGCCGTACTATTCCAGACCTTGGAAGATATCCTAAAGGCATGTGTTTTAGATTTTGGTGGTAGTTGGGATGACCACTTACCCCTAATCGAATTTGCCTACAACAATAGTTATCATTCCAAAGATTCAAATGGATCCGTATGAAGCATTATATGGAAGGAAATGTAAATCTCTCGGATTGGATGGTTTGATGTCGGAGAAGTACAATTAATAGGCCCCCAATTGATTCGGCAAGAAGTAGAAAAAGTCAAGGTGATTCGAGATCGATTATTGACAGCCCAAAGTCGCCAAAAATCTTATGCATAATCGCCGGCGAGATTTAGAATTTCAAGTTAATGATTGGGTGTTCTTGAAAGTATCACCGATGAAAGGGGTGATGAGATTTGGTAAGAAAGGGAAGTTGAGTCCTCGATACATTGGACCCTACAAAATCATCCGCAAGGTGGGTCAAGTAGCCTATGAATTAGAATTGCCTTTCGAGCTTGAATTAGTTCATCCGGTATTTCATGTTTCAATGCTCACCAAATGTGTGGGAGAGATCCCACAAAAGATTGTACCAATAGATGATGTTCGCATCACGAAAAAGCTGGCTTAGGAAGAAGGCCTATTGCCATACTAGACGAGCAAGTACGAAGACTTCGAATAAGGAAATAGCTTCAGTGAAAGTGCGTATGGCGAAATAACAATCGGGAAGAGATGGCATGGGAAACGGAAGAAAAGATGAGATCCATATCCTGCACTTATTTCAGCCCCCGTAAGAGATATATGATGAGACATCGAGGTTATGAGGCATGTACGCTTTATTTTTATGTATACGGGTCGTGTGTGGCCAATTTATAATGTTGTTATGTTGTAGCCCTGTGAGGCAATGATATTATGGGTTGTTGTGACAGGATGGTATCGCCATGTTATAGGGAAACTACGGCGAGAAATTTTTCTAGAATTCCTAGCGATTTAACATTCGGGGACGAATGTTCCCAAAGGGGAAGAATGTTACACCTCGAAAATTTCCCCGCTAGCGTACGGTGAATGACTAGCGAGGGGTACGACGTATACGAAGTTTGAACAAGTAAGAACTAGCATGTGATGACCCTAATTAAGATTTCCAAAGACATTAGACTGGAAGAGGGGAAGTTGTTAAGAGAAGCGAGTTATAAGTTGAGAGTATCGGATAAGAAGTATGAGTATTAAGTTAATAGACGTATAAATGATGCCCCAAGACAAAGTTATAATGTCCCTTAGGAATGATATTGAAGTGTTGAACAAGTGTTAAGAAGGTTCCATGGGGTCGGAGATCAAACGAGTCGACAAACGAAACTTGAAAAAGCGGGTAGACATACGACGAGACATATCCGTATAAAATCTACTCGGACGTATGTCAGCAAGTAGATCAGCTTGAAGAAGATAACTCACCGGGACCAAATATACGGTCCAACATACGGTCGAGAGATTTTATACGGACCGTATGTTGGTCCGTGTGATATTACCAACGGGATCGAATTGCATTTTATATAAGGGACCATTCTTGATTTCATTTTCATTTCCCACTTCACCTCCACACTCTAAGAAAGCTCTAGAACACTCCAAATACTTCATCCATTGGAGAAAAACCATAGAAATCAAGGATCAACAACAAGAAATCAAGAGAATCAAGTGAAGGAAACCCATTAAAAGTCATCCAAGTCAAGAAATCCAAAGGGAGATAAAATAGGGTTTTGGTGCTAAGGGTGGATCACCATTTCAAGCTCCCATTTCTCCATAATCTAAGGTAAGTTTCATGACTTTTACATGTTTCGAAGTATTTATAAGTTGAGATTCATGGATTGTAGAAGAGTACCACAAGTGGGTCATCAAATGGATGAAAAATGTCATTATTGGATAGTAGTTGGATTGAATCATGAAATGAATATATTGATGTTATAAATATGTTATAAATGACTTATAGAACATGAAATGAGTGTTGGATACGAAAGAATACGACGATGGATTTTTAGTCATAATTATGGGAAATTGAGGTGACTACGAAATGCTAATAATATGAATGAATTCACCATCATTATAGCGATATTGTGATTTATTTATTATGAATTTGGAGTTGATATCAAATATGGCGTGAGTGTATAAATAAAGGAAATGCCGCCTGACTTCTATAGCCTTAGTAAGTATGTTTTCACGATGATAT
This sequence comes from Lycium ferocissimum, assembly GCF_029784015.1. Lineage (NCBI taxonomy): Eukaryota > Viridiplantae > Streptophyta > Magnoliopsida > Solanales > Solanaceae > Lycium > Lycium ferocissimum. The sequence goes on from NW_026725149.1 coordinate 11,617, forward strand.
AGCTAATGTCAATAATAATTCCACTTAAGGTAAACGAGTGCACTAAATGAGAACGAGCAAGTCGATAGAATAGCATAACAACAAAGCGTATGTGAGGCTAGTCCTTTTCTTTCCAAGGCATGAGTTTATATGGCATGAATTTCCTCCTTTACTATGAATGTTCCCCGTCACGCCCCAATTTCCAAGGGACGCGCGGGCACCCGACCTCATTTGTGTGTCGAGCGAACCCCGGGACTCTTGCCACACATATAAGATCCCCGTCAAACTATTTAAATCAAATAAAGTAAAAAATACATATAGCGAATGCGTCAATTTTTTTTTTTCTTTTTTTTTTGTAGTCTCCGAATCAAAACAAATTCGTAAACATACAAAATTTCATTGCATAAATGCGGACCGACATATCGGCCGACGGAGCGCATACCAATCGACAAACACACCCAATACGCCGTCTCGCAAAGTCTCTAACATAACCGTAACTCATAACAAACAAACTCACTCTGCGCCCTCCGAGAGAATGGAGTTTGCCATCTTCGGCTGGAACACTTATAATAACTTTTGGCCAAATGGGAGTACCGGCATGAAACGTAGCCCCCGAAGAATGTGGGGGCCGGGCATTTTAATATGTACCGAGTATGTAAAAATGTAAATACCGTAATAGAATCATAAACCAATCCAAATGTACGTGAATACAACAAATCATAGTCGAAAATCAAAGGGCATATATCTACGTATACTTATCATGTATT
>NW_026725150.1:0-8302 GCF_029784015.1 Lycium ferocissimum
AAGGGTTAGGGAATTTTTTTTTAATATGCATTATGGTTTCGACTACTGCGCTCACAATGATTATGATTTCGTTCACGGTACCCGAGCCGGCTTTGTAATCGTGCGCCTTGTACCAGATAAGTTCGGCGGTATGTTGTGTTTCGGTTTCCGAGACCTCGCAATAGGGCCGGTTACCGTATATGGAGTTATCTTTGTGATATGGCTAATGATATAATTTATTCTCTTGGCCGTACGCGATATGCGATATGATATGTGTGATATGATATGTTTGGGGTTGTACGGAGATTTGAAACCTTCTCGAGTATGTTGTGTTGTGGCACGATTGTCGGGTGGTAGCCACGTTCCTGGCGTTATACGATTTTGATTTGCACTATTCACATATGTTTTAGCACGGGTTTGATACTTGATTTGGTATTTTCTCTTTGTACTCATATTTCACTGCGGTTTGGATTTACGTACTCTACGTTTACATACGCGCATTTTTCTTCCGACCCCCCTTTCTTCGGGGTCGCGTTTCATGCCGCGTTGTTGATATACGTCCAGGAGACCCGGTGTAGGCTTCACACTCTGCCGTTGTCTTGGATTGCTCCTTTTTATCAGGGGCTTCGATTATTGGTATATATCTTTTGCTATGTATACGTTTTTGTACATTTGGACTATTTGGGGTGCACGAGCGGGGCACGTCCCGTCATATGTTTGTTCGGAGTAGAGGCACGTAGTCATCTTTGTGGGTCAAGGGTCCTATGTATATTTGTTTTTTGGGTCGTGGATTTTTGTATCTTTATGCGGTCATTTGATCCGGAGGCCATAGCGGCCCATATATACGCATATGTGTATATATGTTCGGATGTATATTATCGTCTTTCCTCGACTTTGATATGGCGTTTTACATCCGCGACCGCTTAAATTGGTATTTATTTTTATGCCTGCTTTAATTAATAATAATGACGCCTGAGCTACGATAATTTCTGATGATTTGATATGAATGTTCGTCTGGGTGTCCAAATAGGGCACCAGTCACGGCCCACGGGGCTGGGTCGTGACATGGCCGGCCACGTGGCTATCTATTTTCATGAATTTTTAAGTCTCCAAATCTTCAATTTTGGCCCCATTTTTCATGAAATATTAATTTCCATAATTTCAATTTTAGCCCCAACTTTCCTTAATATTTCCTTCCAATGGACTCATAGGCAACCTATGCCTTAAAACAAAATCGGAAAATAGTCTTACCATTAACTTTTCACACTTGTCTCGGAATATCCCGACGTATAAAATACGGGATATAACAACAGACCTCTAAGAGTAACAACAGAATCATATGACGGGACATACCCATGAATAGACATATACATATGCATCGGAAAAGTCTATACCAAACATAGGCTCCTGAACAAGGGAGCGCTCCAAAATAGATGAATGGAAATCCTAAGCTGTCGGATCATCACGACGAGTATCTGTACCTGCAGGCATGAAACGCAGCCCCCGAAGAAAGGGGTCTGAACATGTGCGAGTATGCAAAGCATGAAGTACGGTATGATCATAATCGAGAACAGAAATGTACGGAAAGTAAATGCAATATCAGAATACCAAATGCTTACTTATTAAAACACAAATCATGCATGGGGCTCTTAGAATATGGTCGCCCTCCCGTCGCATCGGCGCCATAACACAAGATAACACGAGAAGATTTCATATCTCCAAGTATCCGAATCACACATCATAAGACATCATAATGCCATAACACAAGATAACACCGGAACATACACGGTGCCGGCCTGCAGCGAGGGCTCGGCGAACCGGACATATCATACTCCCGAGGAATATAACATAGTGCACACGATAAAATAACCGGCCCGGGACTCGGCGAGATGTATGTAACATATGCACGACGGAGTCGTGAGGAACTATATGCGCTTTTTAAACATTTTCAAAAACTCCATAAAGTAGTCGAAACGGACTATCATTTAAAACCAAGAAAATAGTCAAATCAAGTTTCCCCCGAATGTCACTCGGGAATATATCAAATAGAACTTTAGAAACCATAGGTACGTATCAAAACCATATGAAGTAACTCATGGAAATCAAGAACATAATCGTCATTACAGACTCGATAGGTGAGTAAGTAGTCGATGCTCGAGGGTTAAGACGATAGTCATGCTAGGTTCTTTCAAAAGTCGTTAGAACTATACGAAGGAAAGTCGCGGGACCTACGGACGAGCGTCAACCCAATCCGAGCCCGCCTATGGAAGGTATAATCATTATACGCTACAGAGCCTTCTATGAGCATATCGAGGCGATGGGTTCGTCTACGAATGTTATGGCCCTTTCTCGATATAGAACCCTTTAGGAACAAAACATTTTATACAAACTTTGAAATCCAATCATACCAAAGACGTAAGGACCATTATTCTAGTACATTACAAATGGCAACATTAAGAAGTGAATAAGAATCGTAGACATGCTCGGATCGCAAGAATAGAGTTCCCCGAGGCACGTAGCATAGCCTACTTACAACTAAGACATGCCAAAAGAAAGAAGGGTTAGGCTTTACATACCTCGTCCGCTTCCTAAGCTAGTCCAAACTTAAGTCTCGGCTTCCCAAGATCTACAACAACGTCGTTAGACACCAAACATTAGTCATAAGCACTTAGGAATCCAGTTCTAGGCTAGCACTTTATTTACAGTAAATTTGGGCAAAGCATTTCCGTAAATTCAACAACCCGAGAATTCAACTCGCGCCAATATCATCAACAATAATACCAACAATCATATTAGCAACATCAACAATCAATTCAAAACGCATTTTAACATTAGTAGCTCTTTTCTACATAATTCGACAACATTCCATTTACATTCAATCCAACATCAATGCTCACACGTTCAAGTACTAATCCGAAACCTTTCAAATAAGATTCAAGAACATTTCAAACAATCCGCACAATATTCAAAACAACCCAACCAATATACAATGCCACCCGAAACCTCCCAAACTCGATAAAAGCAACACAACATTCTTTTCTTCCAAATTCATGAACTACACCAACAATCCACACGTTAACAACATTATCCTCATAAATACAAGAAACTATATTTAATTCACATTAGCTTCCAAAAACAGCCCACACACGATTTTAACTTCAACTTGAACCATTAAACCTTCATTATACATCATAGAATCCACAACAATAACAACCAAAACACTAAGTAAATTTAGTTCATTCCTTGTCACAAAACAGCCCATACTCACGGCTCAACATCAACATACAAAGTTTCATGAATTTCATCCATTTCTACACACTATTCCCTCCGTTCTAATCGTTAAACTGCGAATAAACTTGTTAACAATGAAAAGGAACCTTAATCTTACCTCAAGTGTGCAGCCACCATGTCCAACCTCTTCTTCTTGGTTGATTTTTAGCTCAAATTGAAGGCAACGCGACGTACGTCACTTTTTCTCTTCGTAGGCTTGGAATTCGGGCGCGGATTTTGGTCAAAATTAGTTTTCTCTCTAGGCTCTCCTCTCTCTTTTTCTGGGAATTTTCGGGTGTTTTGGTATGAAAAATGAGAGAAAAGGCCGATATTTCATTTAAGGTGTGGGTAATGGGCCTGATCCGGTTGGGCTCGGGTTGGGCAGCCCACGCCTTTCTCGCCTTAAAACGTCCATATCTCCTTATCCCGATGTCTCCTGTGAACCCACGGCCTATGGTTGGAAATATATTTCAATTATCTACAACTTATATTCTGGGAGTTTTGCCCAAATTCCAAACTCATAATACCGTTTTTGCCCCTCGAAGTCAGATCACCCGAAGACGTTTTCTTAAGTCGTCCTTTTGGAGGGTTTACACTCATTTTTAGCTTATTGTTCCTCTTAGGAATTTCTCAACTTCACATGTACTACCTATATATCTCTTCATATGTCCTTTATAAAATCCCGACATGTGGGTCCCACCTTAACACACGGCCACTTTGGCCTTTTCATGAAATTTTTATTTCAACTTCAGCCCCTAATTTCCCTTAATATTCCATACCAATAAAATTCATAAACAACTTATGCATTACACCAAATCGAAAAATAGCCTTGTCCTTAACTTGTCGCAACTAACTTAACATATTCCAACGTACAAAATACGGGATATAACATCCTTCCCCCCTTTAGAACATTCGTCATCGAATGTTAAACTAGTTTCATAAGGTCTTACAAGGATCTCGGGGGGTTTTCCTTTTTGTCAAACCTCATTACACTTTTTATGGGTGATACCTTCAAGAATGCTTACTCGCCAACCTGGAACCCTAAGTGTCGACGTCGTTTATCTGCATATGACTTCTGTCGACTCTGCGACATTAGTAACCTTTTCCCGAACAAGTGTTACCTTATCGATAGCTTGCTAAGTCATATCTGGGCCGATTAACTTAGTCTTCCTCAACATCAAACTAGCCGTCGCAGTGATCCGCACTTTTCGCCATACCGAGCCTCATGTATTTCTTCTCAACTCCTTTAAAAAGGCTTTAATTATCACTCTATCTTTTTTGCTCTTGTCTCTCGTCTTTGGAGTTAGTTATCAAGTAGCGACGAAGTCCCCTCATATAATAACTTTACATAGCCGCTCCGGCTTTAACTATCATCGACCGGGTATACTTCTAAAAGAATTTGACATCTAAATTCACCCTCTTTTAGTGACCGACTAGTTCCGATCATCTTGCTTAAATCGTCTTATAAGCGTCTCAACTTGCAACCTTCTAGGCACGTTATCTCGTGTCGTCTCTTTATCTTTAGTTCAAACTTTTCTATCGTCCCTTTGCTCAGATTTTGCTCTCAACTTTCCTGTAACACATGATGTTGCAATCTTTACGCGAATATACGAAGGTGCTCAAATTGGCCCAAGAAATACCTTAGCGTGGCTTTTAGATCTGACTAACTTGTCTCAGCAGGGATCTTGCCTGTAGCCCAAGCATCCGTATCAAATATATTGTAGTGTCGATTGTCCCCATCTTACACTTGCATCTCTCACACTCGCTTCCCCCCTTAAGGGCGTACTTATACTATTATCCGTTTATACTTGCCCTATGTCCGTATTTCCAATCTCGATTAGGCGTCACTTTTATTCCTTGCCTTTCCATCTGCTACCTTCCTTTCTTTTCCAAATATCATTGTATTAGAACTTTCTAGATTATTTTAATAGTGAAAACGACATCGGCTTGCCTTGTAACATTTGTGCCATTTATATTTTTTTCCCACCTAACCTCGTTGCCTGTCGGATCAATGTCACACCCCGACCTTACTAGGGTGTGATGGGCACCCGACCCTCCTCAGAGTCGAGCGAACCCTTAAACGTTGGCGTTACTAAAACCGTCATTTCGAAAAATTTTAAGAAACATGAAACTTTTCAAAATAGAGGTTCTTGTTTTTATACGTAGTTGCGAAAACCTTGATCAATCATCACATAAATTTTTGCCAACTGACAACATCTGAAAATACACACTCTTTTAACATCTATAACCGATTCGCGTTCCTCGACACCCAATCCACAGGACACTGTCTGCAAAGTCTCTAGGATGTACAAATACTATGACATAAGTACTTGACTCGGCAACACTCCGAACTGAAATGGAGCTCGCCAATCCCGGGAACATCTTCTAGCAAAGTCTTCTCTTCATCTCGGTGTACTTGCGTGGCATGAAACGCTTTCCAGCCGAAGAAAGGTGTTAATTTAATATGTCTTGCTAGTATATGGCGATAACAAACAATAACCATAGCTTAATTTAGAAGGAAAACCACAATCAAAGCTCATTACCGACCTCACGTGAGAAACATAAATGTACACATATGGGTCTTAGAACAATCCTTAAGTAAAAAATGCAAGTGAACACACGTTCTTCAAGCATACACGATATGAATACGTAATACACCGGTTCTAGTATGCACGGTCTAAATATAGTATCACAACGATCCTTCGGACCTCACTTCCTAATAATAATAATAATAATAGTAATAATAATGACAACAACAATGATAATAATGATAATAATCCCCTTGGTGCGCCGGTCCCGACATACGTCTATCCCCGGCCCCGCCGGGCATCGCGCGGTCCCGAAATAAAATGATGGCCCCTTCGGGCATGCCGGTCAACATACGTCTATCCCCGGCCCCGCCCGGACGCCGGCCCCGACATAATATTCCTAGCCCCGCCGGGCATGCCACTCGTGACATACGGCTGCCACCGGCCCCGCCCGGGCATGCCACTCGTGACATAATACTAATCCTAGCCCCTTCGGGCATACATAATAATAATAATAATACTAATAATAGCGTTGTGGAATGTAGACATAAGTCGTAGGTGGAATGAAATAATAAAATCTCGCACCCCTTCGGAGTGGTTTGAAGAGTCTTATATAATAAGATATCGCACTCTTCGGAGTGGTTTTGAAAAGTTTAAATAATAAATCTTGCACCCCCTTCGGAGTGGTTTTGAAAGGTCAACTTTATATTTTTCTTTAACCCAGAACAAACTTCCTTAAAATCATTTGTAAACCCCAAACACGTTTCAAGTAAATACGAGTTAGCATAAAAAGGTTAACAACCGTATGCACATGCGAGTGGTGAGAAATTAAATTCTTTCAAGTATCGTTATGGACATCATTCATTATAAAACATCTACGACCATTTCCAAGCAATTCGAGACCGTTTATGGAAGTTAGGGACATTGTGGGCCCACCTTGGGCCAAGCCGAAGTGGCGTACCAAAATTATGAACATTAGGCCTTCAGAAGTCGTCTACGAAAGTTTCAAGGCAATCCGGTTCCAACCAGAAAGTTACAGATGTTTAGGCCATTTTTCCAACTACTTAGAGCATATATAATTCAATTCTCTGAATGAAAAAGGGGCAACTTTAGATGCGATTCCTAAAGAGGAGTCATCCCTCGGGTTCGTATTCAAACCTATCACACCTAAGACATGCCAAAAGAAAGAAGGGTAAGGCTTTACATACCTTTCTTGCCTCTTACGATCGCCAATCTCAAATCCCGTTTCGTCCAAAAGCTGCAATGGTCACATTTACCAATTACTATTCATGAGACTTACAATTTTCAACCTTAACCAATACTGTTCTACAAAAATTTGGGCAGCACCTCCCCTATACATATTGTTATAGCCCGTATATTGTACGTTTGGAAATTCCAAAGTCGTCGTGGAAAGTTAAGGGCGAGACCATTTTCAGAAATTATCTTAATGAACGAGTTGTTATAAATATTATTTATGACTATTATTAGTATGGAAATATTGTGAAAGGTTAAGGGCAAAAAGAGAAATTCGCAAAATGGGCCGTGGAAATAATGCGGAAGGTTAGGGACAAAATGGTAATATTGAGGAATGTCGAGGGGTAAAGCGGGAATTTCACATGAGTTTCATGAAAGTTCCAAGAGGGGCATATTGGTCATGTGACAAAAAAATAATAATAAGAAAGAAGAAAAAGAAGATGACAAAATAAGTCATCTTTTATGTAGAAGAATTCAAGAAAAAGAAAGAAAAATCTAGAAAAAATTTGAGAGAAGGGCATGTGCCCCTCACATGCTTGGAGGCTTATATATATAGATTCATCTTCTAATTCAAGACAAGAGCAAGAACAAAAAAAAAGATGAAGAGGGTGGAGAGAGAAGGGGTTCGGCCAACCCCATAGAAATTTGGCCATGGGAAATTTTGTTCCAAAAATTTGTTTCTTCATGTCTTTCCACTAATTCAAGGATGCTCTTCAACATGGTGTAATTGTTGAAGCAAGAGAATCACTCTTTGGTGCAAATTCCAACCTTAGCTAAGTGAAGAAGTTGGAGAAGAAAGGTAAGATTCAATCCCTTTTTATGTGTTATGAAGGGTTCATATATGTTGTAGGGTGTAGAAAAGGATAAAACCCATGAGAATATGGAAGTTTGCATGATGGTGCATATATATGCATGTGGCCGTATGGCATTGTGTTGATGGAGAAGGATGATTAAATTTTATTTGTTATGTTAATTGTGTTGTTGTGGCCTTGTAATGTAAATGGAAGGATACTAGTTCAAGTTAGTATGAAAATTTGGTTGTCAAGTTGTTCTAGGAAATCTTGTGATTTTATTATAATTTATGTAATTGTGGGAATGGAATTGTAAGGTGCAAATTGTTGTTGTTGTTGATGAAGTTGGAAGATGGAAATATGTTATGAATAAGTATGCTAAAGATTGAAGCTTTGGATGAATTATGGCTTTGTGGGGAAGTTTGTATATTTTGTATATCTTGTGAATATTTCGTGGAAATGATATGAAATGATTTAGAA
>NW_026725151.1:0-13136 GCF_029784015.1 Lycium ferocissimum
CCGTTTTCAAAAAATCGTAAACTGGGGTCGTATTTTATGATACCCAAAAAAAGGAGCCCCCCAAGAAGGGGGGAAATTTCCAAGAATAGGGAAAAGTATTTAAAAATAGGGGCCGTATTCTTCCCATATTTTACATTTGACAAAAAATAAAGTCTAATTCTCCAAGACAGTTTCACACTTAACTCGAATCTATAGAGTGTTACATTATCCCCCCTTAAGATCATTCGTCCTCGAATGAGGATCGTAGGCTAGAAAGAATTCACTAAACCACAAGTTGCTTCAAACAACACAACAATTCATCTACGAATAATTAAAACACTAGCTCATACCTGCCATAGGGAACAAGTGCGGATACCTTTTCTTCATGTCCTCCTCTATTTCCCAAGTAGTTTCCTTAGTATTATGGTTTCGCCACAACACTTTAACCGACGCTACTGTCACGACCCAACCCCGTAGGCCGCGACTAGTGCTCGACCTGGGCACCCGTACCTACCGCTTCCCAAATCGTAAGTAGTGAGCAAATACCGATACCATGTACGGATATATATATATATATATATATATATATACACAAATGTACAGATATACACATCGTTATCATAGTCCAACAGATAATATCACAAATAAGCCGTTAAGGCTATCATAATATGGGGGACGTCCAATCACAAATTACACAGACATGACTGAGCAGTGAATACCCATAACCCACTCATACATGTCTACAGTACCCCAAGAGTCATAACAAAATCATATATTGACGGACGGAGTCTCCCGCCGTGCCGTGAATAAACATATGCATCTATATATATATACATATTACAAAAGATCAAACTATAGGCTCGAGAACAAGCGAGCGCTCAGTCACTGTGAATCCTAAGCTGGAGGGTTATCCAAATAAGTATCCGTACCTGCCGCACGTACGAAAAACGCCCCCAGAAGAAAGGGGGTCGACTTTAATATGTACCGAGTATGCAAAGCATGAAATATAGCAGACAAAGATCATAGTCAAAACCGGAAGTACGTAAAGTAAATGCGTTATTATCTCAAAATATCATAATGCTTACTCATAAAAGATAGAATTCATGCGTGAGGCTCTTAGAACGGTGGTCGCGCGCCCGTCGTTGGCGCCACGCCACAGCATCACGCGTAAAGTTCATATCTCCGTACCCGACATATCCCCATAACACATCATAGCCTACCGTAATGCATAACACAGCATCACACCAAACGGAACCCGACCTCTCTAGGCCGAGAGCTCGGTGAACGGTAACACAAAAGATCACACCGGAAAATAGCATAGTACGCACGATACATAACCGGCCCGGGATCCGGTGAAAGAAGTACTAACCGTATGCATGAGCGGAGTCGTGAGTGACAATAATATGCATAAAATCATAATCACAAACTCATTAAATAAGTAGAAATCCATATGCGGAAGTTAAGGTGAAAGTAGTATCAAATCTTTCTCGAAGGTCATTAAGGATAAACGTAGAAAAGCCGCGGGCCCCACGGACGGGTGCTGATCTCATCTGAGCCCGACTACGAGAGTTGGGGGAAAGTTATGTCTTATGAAGTTACCTATTATGTTTCGGGGCGATCCGAGCTCGTATGCAAAAGTTACGAGCGTTTGAAGTTCGGGACCTTTTAGTAACAAAATTATTTATAAAACTTTTAAAATTCAATCAAATGAAAGACATAAGAACCCAAGTTAGGTTTCATTAAAAGAATGAACTTTGAGAAGCAAATAAGATACATGTATAAGCTCGGATCTCGAGTGGAATTACCCCAGGCTACCGTGTTTATAGCCTAATTAACACTAGGACATGCCAAAGAAAGAAGTGTTAAGCTTCACATACCTCGTCCGCTCGGCAAGCTAAGTCAAGTCTCCAACTCTCGGAAGCTCCAAAATCTACATAATGCCGAACATATTAACATTAGCCATAAGCCTTTAGGCATTCGATTTCAAGCGTACATTAAATTCTACCGAAAATTTGAGCATTTTCCCCCAGAATACACCAACCCCGAGATTTCAACTCGGCTAATTTCAACAACAACCAAACCAACAACCAAACTACAATATCAATACTCAATTCACAATGCATTCCGACATTACTAATTCTTTCTACACGACTTTAACAGCATACAAAACATTCTAACAACATTCATAATATACTTATTTCAATCACTTACGTTCAAACTAATATCAACGTTTATACATTCGATTACCAATCCAAACCCACTCCAATCATATACAAGAGTACTTTAAGCAATTCATACAATATTTCAAACAACCCAAATATTATTCCAACTCACCCGAAACTGCCCCCCAACCCGAGAGCATCCACATCCATATTCCTTCCTCCCAAATTCATGCATTACACTAATAATCCACACATTGACAAGGCAATTCTCATAACTACATAAATCACATAAAGTTCACATAAACTTCCAAATCATCTCATGACTAACATAACATTACTTTGAATTATCAAACTTATATTTTCCTCATAAAATCCATAACGACGATAACGAAAATATTAACGACGATTCGTTCATTCACCACCATACTAAAGGGGAACCATTCGGCCAACATCAAACATCCACACAAGGATGATCTTCATTCTTTTCTTCACACTACGACATTCAAGGCATGCTAATTAGAATTAATACATAGCTTTTGGCACAACACATACTTGCACGGCCAAACACCAACTTCTCGGCCTCAACTTCACATGCAACTCTTTAATGAATTTCATCCATTTTAACATACTACAACACATATAAACCATCTATAACACATGAAAAGAAGATTAGAACTCACCTTCTTCCTTCTCTCTCTTCATTCGGCTAAGGCAAGGTTTTGCTAGAACAAGAGCTTTACTTGAATCAACAACTACTTCATGTTGTTTAGCACCTTCCAAAGAGTGGAAAACATGGAAGAAAATAATTTTTTGTGGTGAATTCTCCATGGCCAAGTTCGCCGCCTCTTCCTACCGAATGTACCATCTCTCTTTTTTTTTTGCCATGTTTCTTCATCTTTTCTAGAGTTGGAAAGATGACTAAATAATTGCTAAGTCATCTTATTATATAAGTGTATCATGGTCCACAAGTCATGTGCAAGTCACATGGCTTTTTAATTTCATGAAAATTAACTCTCCAAATCTTCACTTTTGGCTCCATATTTCATGAAACACTAGTCTCCATAATTTCACTTTCAACCCCAAATTTTTCTTAATATCCCATTCCAACAAAATAACAAGCAACTTATGCTTTAAAATAAAATCGTGGTTAAAATTCTCAACTTTGCGTCTCTGAATAGTCTTGTCCTTAACTTTTCATAGTCAGCTCGAAACGTCCTAATATACAAAAATGCGGGATATAACAGCTACATCCTTTGTTCTCAACTTTCTAACTTGACGATCTAAAATCTGAACTGGTTCTTCTTTATAAGACAGAGCTTCATCAATTTCAATATCTTTATGGTGCAACACATGGGAAGGATCAGGTTTGTACAATCTCAACATCGAAATGTGAAACACAAAGATGAACCATGGATATCTCAGCCGGTAATCTCAACTCGTAAGACACTTTCCCAACCCTTTTTGTAATCTCGTAAGGACCAATATAGCGAGGACTAAGCTTGCCCTTTCTGCCAAAATGCATTACCCCCTTCATAGGTGACACTTTCAAGAAAACCTTGTCACCAATAGCAAATTCCAATTCCCTACTCCTGATGTCCGTATAAGACTTTTGTCTAGTCTGAGCGGTCTTCAGTCACTGCACAATAAGATTTACCTTCTCAATTGCCTCATGAACTGAATCGGGACCCAATAACTCTACTTCCGTTGGTTCAAACCAATCAATTGGAAACCGACAACGCCTCCCATAAAGAGCCTCATAAGGAGCCATCTGAATACTCGCTTGATAACTATTGTTGTAAGCGAATTCCACCAGAGGTAGGTGTTCATCCCAACTTCCTCCAAAAATGATTGCACAAGCATGCAACATATCCTTCAAAGTTTGAATAGTTCTCTCATTTATGCAAAATTCGAGATTGAGGATGAAAGGCGATTGCTCAATTTCACTCGGTCCCCAAACCTTTTGAAAATGTCCGCCGTGAAATAAGCAGTATGCAAATTTTGACTTTTGATATGACGGATGTCAAAACACCGTGCAATCTAACAATCTCCTTCAAATATAACAAAATACTTCGCCGTGGTATATGACGTCTTGACAGAATAAAATAGGCTAACAAGCAGTCTATAACTGTCACCCAAATCGAATCATACTTGGATTTTGTGCGAGGAAAACCTACAAGAGTAATCCATATTTATCATCTCCCACTTCCATTGAGGAATCTCAATGTTTTGAGCCAACTCAGCCGTGCCTTTGATGTTCAACCTTCACCCGTTGATTTAAATAGACACTTAGCCACAAAGTTAGAAATATCAACCTTTATGCTCTTCCACCAATAGTGTTGTTTCAAATCCTTATACATCTTGGTGGATCCCGGATGAACAGAATACTTCGAACTATGAGCTTCCATAATCAATTCTAGTCGAAGAACATCAACATCAGGAGCACACCATCGTCCTTGCAGCCTCAGAACACTGTCACCAGTACCAACATCTCTTAGCTTTGCCAAAAGTTCATCATCATATTGCTTAGATTTTATCCTTTCCATAATGTCAGACCGTGATGGTGTGATTCCCATCTTCCATCTTTAGTTTCATCAAGTCCGACCACAAGACTAGCAAGTCTTCGAATTTCCTTCCCATGGGTGTCATGTGCACGCAAATAAGCCAACGTGCCCCATAGATTTTCTACTCAAAACATCAGCAACCACCTTAGCCTTGAGATAATACAAAATATTCAAGTCGCAGTCTTTTAACAGCTCCAACCACCTCCGCTGTCTGAGATTTAACTCTCGCTACTGACAGATGTATTGCAAGCTTTTATGGTCAGTAAAAACATCACAATGCTCACCATACAAATAATGACACCAAATTTTCAAAGCAAATACCACTGCAACCAACTCTAAGTCATGAGTCGGATAGTTCTTCTCATGCTTCTTCAACTGTCGCGAAGCATAAGCAATCACCTTATTGTTTTGTATCAATACAAAACCCAAACCAATTCTAGAAGCATTACAATACACCACGTATCCGCCAGACCCAGAAGGTAAAGTCAAAATAGGAGCCGAGTTCAACCTTGTCTTAAGCTCTCGGAAACTCTTTTCACAAGCTTTAGACCACTGAAACTTAGCAGTCTTCTGTGTCAATTTAGTCAATGGAAAGGCTATTGACGAGAAACCTTCCACAAACTTTCTGTAATAATTTGCCGAACCCAAGAAACTATGAATTTCAGTCACAGTAGTTGGTCTAGGCTAATCCTTAACCGCCGAGATTTTCTGAGGATCTACTTTAATGCCCTTTGGTGCCACTACGTGACCTAAGAAGACACAATGAAATTCGTTACATAATTCACACTTAGAGAATTTTGCATAAAGCTCGTTCTCCTCAAGTGTTGTCAAAGTTATCCTCAAATTATTAACATGATCCTCATGACTTTTAGAGTACACCAAAATATCATCAATAAGCACAATAAGAAAGCAGTCTAGATAAGGCTTAAACACACGATTCATCAAATCCATGAATGCAGCAGGCGCATTAGTCAACCCAAAGGATATGACTAGGAACTCAAAGTGCCCATAACGAGTACGAAAAGCAGTTTTTGGGATATCCTTCTCCTTTATCTTCAATTGGTGATATCCAAACCTCATGTCAATCTTTAAAAAGAACTTATCACCCTAAAGTTGGTCAAACAGATCATCTATCCTAGGCAAAGGATATTTATTCTTAATGGTCACTTTATTAAGCTGACGGTAATTAACACACATTTTAAGGGAACCATCCTTCTTCCTAACAAACAATACTGGAGCACCCCATGGTGAGGAACTTGGTCGAATGAAACCTTTATCCAACAAGTCCTTCAACAGATCCTTTAATTCCCTTAGCTTCGCTGGAACCATACGATATGGTGGAATAGAAATAGGTTGGGTGTCGAGAATAACATCAATCTCAAAATCAATAACTCTATCGGTTGAGGAATATGAATATCTTCGAAAACACTTTGAGATAATCACTAACAATGGGAACGGCTCCGCAAATTCGGGTACTGAACGCTTTTTGTACCATTAACGTTTGAAGTGGTAAATGCACCCTTTAGTTATCATTTTACGAGCCTTAAGATAAGAAATAAATCCACCCTTGGATTAGCAATTTCACCCTCCCACACAATAACAAAGCTTTGTATGAAAGGCGAAACGAACTAACTATGGCGACAATCCACATTAGCATAACACGCGGATGGGACCACCCATCCTCATAATTAAATCAAAATCCACCATCTCAAGTTTATACAAATCAGCCACGGTCTCACGTCCCTTAATCACAACAACACAATTTCTATATACTCTAGAAGAAATAACAGGAGCACCAGAAGGCGTATTAACAGCAAAGGGTTCCACCAAAGGTTCGGGTTTCATACCCATATCAAGAGCAAAATAAGGGGTCATATAGGATAAATTTGAACCTGGATCAATCAATGAGTAAGCATCATGAGAACAGATGGTAAGGATATCTGTAACCACAACGTCAGAAGCCGCAGCTGCCTCCCTACGAGTTAGCCCACAAAGCCGAGCTGTCCCTCCACCAAAAGTGTTAGCAACCTCCTTTCCTTTGCCATTATTACGAGCATTCTGATAATTATTGCTAGCATTACTAGCAGGCGAATTTTTAGCAGAAGCAAAAGCAGGCGAATCATTCTTTTGGTTAGACATAGCAGCCATCTTGCGTAGCCACTTTCTGCACTCCGTCTGAAGATGCCCTCTAATACCACAGTGATGACAAATACGATCCTCCCATACAGCGGACCGACCACTGCCCTGGGAGAACTTTCTTTGGTTATTATTCTTTTGACTTTGCCTACCAGAAGGCACACTAGCATTTCGAGAATAAGTGATGTAATTATACGATTTTTTGAATACCTTTTACTCTTCCCTCCCTTATAATTATTACCACTGAAACCACCTGCCGATCGGGCCTTCTTGTTTTGATCACGATCTACCCTCTCCTCATTTTTCCAACTCCTTGTTGTTCAGCAAACCCAACCAGAGATGAGAAAGTGCAAGTAGGAGACACAGCAACAGCAGCACATGCAAACTTGATACGTAGTACCAAGCCTCTCTATGAACGCCTCTTCAAATTCAGTCCACGTAGGAGCTACAGCAGCATCACCCTTCTCAGACTCCCACATCTCAAACCATGCATGAGCAACATCCTTTAACTGAAAAGAAGCAAACCTCACAGCTTTAGAAACATTTGCATTCATCGCCCTCAACACCTTGAAAGTCTCATCTAAGAAGTGCTGGGGGTCATCCACCTCTCGTGTCCTAAACAACTCGGTGACTTTAAGTCCCGGAAGTCCGCCTCCACCATGAGGTTCCACACCTCCACGTTGTTGCTAAGCTACAACTAATACGTAAGTCTAGCATTTGGATATAACCGCATTGACCCAATTCGTGCACACTCGCTAAAGCAGCAAGAAAGATCTTCGAAATGGTAAATGATTTCTAGTATTATTTTTGTTACCAGCATTCCTACCCCCCCCCCTCAAGATATCAGTTAGCTCCCATGGGACGCCCTCGGTTACCATTTTTGGATCGTGATAGAGCTATTTCTGTAATAGGCAAGTGTCACGACCCAGCCCCGTGGGCCGTGACTGGTGCCCTACTTAGGCACCCAAACAAACTTACAAACCAAATTGTCATATTAGGACATATCCAGACTCAACAGACATTATTCGTACCGATAGCGTATAGCGGACATCACACAAATACCGAAACGGGATGCTATTCCTAAGCGGTCGCCCGTGCAAAATCATCATATAAAATCAAAGTCGAGGAATGCACATCGCCGCAGACATACACATACATACAAACATGCGGGGTCGCTTAAGGGCGCAAAACAAAATCACATACGAACAAACCGGACCCATGATCCACAAATATGACTACAGCCTCACAAACGTAACGTAACATACGAACATATGACGGGACAGGGCCCCGCCGTACCCAAACAGTCACAAATGTACAAAATATACATAGCAAAATATATATACCAAATGTGAGCTCCGGATCGAGGGGAGCACTCCAATATAGCAGAATGGGAAGCCTAAACCGGAGGATCACCCAACCGAGCGTCCGTACCGCGGCATAAAACGTGCCCCCGAAGAAAGAGGGGTCGTACGAAAGTTAAGTACCGAGTATGTAAGCGTGAGGTACAAAAGAATCCAAACCATGGCCGGAGTCGAGGAAGATACGAACAAATGTAAATAACGCATCAAACCCGTGCGGAATGCAAATGTACGTAATGCAAGTAAAAATCATGCATAAGGCTCAGAACGTGGTCACCCCCGACGCCGGTGCCACAACACATCATACTCGTAAGTTTTCAAATCTCCGTACATCTCCGAACACATCATAACATCACACACATCAAATCATCGTAACATATCGTATGCCATATCACATCATAACACCATAAACGGTAACCGGCCCTATGGCGAGGTCTCGAAAATCGTAACACATCATGCTGCCGAATGTGTCATAAAGCGCACGATCACAAAACCGGCCCGGGCACCGGTGAACGAAGTCATACTAATTGGCACGAGCAGAGTAGTGCGTAAACCATATGCATATCAAAATTAAGTTCCGTGACTCGACACAATTTCATATACGAACACATTAGGATCGAAGGCTCAAATGAGTATCGAGTTAATCGAATTAATATATCAAAGTTACGATCGTTAGTTCATCAGCTTTTTTTTCGAAAACACATCGTAGGTCATTTTTGGAAAATTTAGTGTCATTCATAGTAACGAGCGTTCAAGCGACATTATAGGGCATTTCAAACGGATCTTAGCGTCATAGGCAAACACTTCCTTCTCATATCGTACGGAAATGGATCAAACAAATCGAATAAGGGAAGTCTCGGGACTTGCGGGCCCACCTCGGGTCAAGTCAAGGCGGCGGACATAAATTACAAACATTAGGCTCCCTAAGGTCATCTATAAGAGTTTCGGAGTGATTCAAATACATTTGCGAAAGTTACAAAGGTTTAAACATTCTTTTGATCAAATATAAGGATTATAGTTCAATTGCGCTGAATGAATAGTATGCAAA
The DNA here is from genome assembly GCF_029784015.1 of Lycium ferocissimum. Classification (NCBI taxonomy): domain Eukaryota; kingdom Viridiplantae; phylum Streptophyta; class Magnoliopsida; order Solanales; family Solanaceae; genus Lycium; species Lycium ferocissimum. The sequence goes on from NW_026725151.1 coordinate 9,245, forward strand.
ATCAAACTCGGATTTCCAAGAGCAGAATTATCCCCGAGGTTCCGATCTTAACCTAGTAGGACTAGGACATGCCAAAAGAAGAAAAGATAGGCTTTACATACCTTACGGACGTCTTATGCTCGCTTAAACTCAAATCCCGTTTCGTCGTAATCCGCAAATGGTCAAAGTTACCAAATGTAAATCATATGCCTTTGGGGAGCTTATTCTTAGCCCTTATTTGTCTACAAGAATTTGGGCAGCATCTCCCCTATAAATCCAACATCCCCGAGCATTAAACTCGGCTTAAATGACAACAACCAACCCAACAAAAACATCAACAACACCAACAATCGCTACAAAACACATATTAACACAAATAGTCTTTCTTTCCGGATAATGCAATAATTCCCAATTCGACTTCACACTTTCAAATCAACACCAACATGCTCTCACTCATTACTAATCAAGGTCATTACAATACCATTCGGAAGCATTTCATAGCGTTTCTACAATATATACTCAAGATATACAAAATATACAAACTTTCCGCCAAAGCCATAATTCATCCAACACTTCTAATTTTTGGCATACTTATTCATAGCATGTTTTCATCTTCTAGTTCCATCAACTATAATCATAATTCACATCTTAACAACTTAGTTTCCATAATATCACAAAAATCATTTTGAAGTGACATGATCTTCTACATTCCAATTCAATTCCAACTCAAACCATTAAACCTTCATTTATGTCATAAGTTAATCATAACAACACAACTAACGTATCAAACAAAAATAATTCATTTTCATTTCTATTTTTCCCTACTACACGCCAACACCTACTTTTTTCCAAATTCAACCCAATTCATTCAACCTTCATTTCCAACATGAATTCCACCATAACCACAACTAGAACACAACACAAAATTCAACTCACCATAGATATACAACATACACACACCCACGGCTACACACACAAACACACACCACACGCTATCACATGCATGCAACACTTTCATGATTCTCATGTACTCTACATATGCTACAACATATATATAATTCCTTCAACATAAAAAGTGAAAATCTTACCTTTTCCAATTTCTTTCCACTTTCCAAAAGAAGCACTTCCTTGCCAAGATAATTATACCACTTTGAAGAGCACCTTGAGCTTAGTAGGAATAGAGGAGAATTACAATTTTTGAACCAAGATTGAAGGCTTGGAAATTTTTTTTTCCTTTCTTTCTCTTCTTTCTCTCTTGGGCCGAATGGCTCTTTTTTTTTTTCTCTCTTCTTTTTCTTTTAATTTCTTGAAGCTTCTAAGGGGTGAGCATAGATATATATATATTGTCCCCCTTATTTGACTTGTCATGTGACCATCACATGTCACGGGCTTGGGCAAGGCATGTTGGCCACCTTCAAGACTTGGGCCTCAATTTCTTTTTTTTTTTTAGCCCAATTGTTGGCTAAACTTGAAATTCATGAAACCAATTTTTCAAAGTTCCAATTTTGTCCTTAGCCTCGCTCGATATCTCACACATCCATACTTTCATAACCGGCATACACATATTAAGAAAAAAATCCAAACATGACCTTATTCCTTACAAGTCAAGGTTAATTCCAAGTTTTTTGAATATGCTAAAACACGGGATATAACAACAAGAATTAACGAACGCATTAGAATGATCCTAAAAGGATTTCAAGCTCTACAGCACAATCTAGAATCAAGAAGAATAGAAAACATCTATAAATGTCCGGGAGTTTGTCACCGGGTGATCACCGCACAAGAAAAAACTCTCACTAGATTCCCTCCACGGACACCGATGGTGAATCCAGGACATATCTAAACCTAGGCTCTGATACCAACCCTGTCACGCCCAAAAACCCACCCTAGACGTGACCGGCATCCGACATTATGAACAATATCGGAAGAACCTAAAAGATGTAATAACAATACTTGAACACTTCAGGTTCAATATTCGCTTCCAACAAATATAAAATAAATGTAAACAAATCATGAATATATGAATTAAATCAGCGGAAGTCTTTATTAATCAAATACTTGGTCAAACGTAATAACGTGCCAAGCGTTAATCAATAATAACAACACATACCCATAAGAATGAAAAAAATATGGAGCTTCTAAGATAAAGGAATAATAGTTTGACTGATCGGGACGCAGTCCGAAAAAATAATATAATGAATAAACAAATAAATAGGGTGTCCCACGAATGAACGTGTGGGCTCACCAACCGCAGCAACAAGAAGTCCTTCCTAAACGCTTAGAGTATCAAGAACCCGCTTCTTCTCTTCGTTACCCAACATACTATCAAAAATAACAATGGTAAGCACCGAGTACTTCTTACTCGGGAGTGCCTCGGGGACAATAAGTAATAAGAAAATAGAGTACAATAATACATAAAGAAATCAGTCCTTAAAAATGTGAAACCAATGTAAGAACGAGTTATTTAGTTGTGTATCTCAATAAGAATTATCAAAACCGATTATAAGGCCTCTTGTTAAGGTACAACTTCAAATATGCCTTTCAATTGATCATAATTAATAACAACAATTCCATGTGAAAATAAGAATATCACACATGCCAATACAGGCCCAAGAATCAAGCACATCGAAGGGATGACCGTAGAGGTTCCCTAGTCACAGCGCACCACACCGGAATATGTAATTCTCGGTAGGTATCCTTCCTCCCGAATAGCTAGGCATAAAACTAGCGAACCTCAGAATGGCCACTTTTCCTCCCGAATGGCTAGGCAATTACCACACTAGGATCCATAGTGACTACCCTTCCCTCCGAGTAGCTAGGCCAAACATAACAATCAAATTCATAAAAGATGTGGAAGCCGAATTATAGCATAGAAGCTAAATCACAATTATCTCAATGTAGTCACACCATCCATTAGCATTAAGTTTGGAAAATGTTTCCACTTCTTTAAACAAAGTTCAATTCTCATAGTTTCTCATGAAAACCTTCATTACCAACCATTAACCCTTATCATTGGCTCATCCTTATAAAGAGGAAAAATAGTTGGACTGCACATATATGTATGTGGTATTGTACAATTGTCACGACCCAACCAATGTGCCATGACTAGTGTCCAGCCGGGCACCCATACGCACTCACAACCGCATTTACATGAAAATGACTCATACATATATAAAGACCAAAGCATGTTCCAAACTCGTCGACACAAACATATATATCGCACAGAAGCGCAAGGTCGTCGTAATATACATAACGTATCGAAGCATACATACCCACCCAAAAAGCCGCAGGGGGAGGGGACCCAAAAGCAATCCACAACAATTCGAACAAAAATATACATAACCCACATACCACGACCCCTTTAAAAAAAGAAAATCATATTGTTATATCCCGTGTTTTCGCATATTTGGAAAATTTTAAAAAATTTGGGCTTGTATGTCATAAGTCAATATTTTTATTCTTTGCTATGTCCATGTTGCTTATGAAGAATTTAGTGTGGAAGTGCAATAAGGCCAAGGGGAAACCCAAAATTTTTTTTTCGGGAATTACAAAAAAGATTTTTAAACAATGGGGTCAAAATAAAAAAAAAAAAATTAAACCATAGGGGGGGCCCCAACCTTGTTTCCCGATTTACTGATAAACAGTGACCATTAAATGAATTAGAGAGATTTATATATACATGCTCATCCTTAAGTTTAAGAAAAAACAAAACAAATTAGGAAAAAACAAATTCGGCCGAATACCAAGAAAAAAAAAAAAAAATTCCCAGCCTTAACTTAATCAAAAATCTTGTTCTTCTTGAATTTTGACAAGCTCAAAGCTCTTCAACGTGGTATAATTAGTTTAAAAAAAACGACGTTTGGGAAAGTTGGAATTTGAAGAAAAGGATGAATTTTATGTTTTTTGGGGGAAA
>NW_026725152.1:0-19470 GCF_029784015.1 Lycium ferocissimum
ATTAAATTCCCCTTTCCTAAAACAAATTCCTTATAACCATCCTTCCTTGTTAAAACCTTGAAATTTCCCAACAAAAAAAATTCCCTTTTAAAAAACCAGCCCCAATTCCAAAAAAAATTTTTATCAAATAACCCAAACCAAAGGAATACTAAAACCCAATAAAAAAAATCAAATACTTTCTGAATTTTTTAAATTCCATTAAATAACCAATTCCAAGTTTAAAAGAATAATAGAATAAAGGGCATCAAACCAATGGAAATTTTTGATATCCAAGACCATTAAATTTAAAAGACTTTCCTTTTGCGGAAGGTCGGAGACCATAGTTCAAAAAACCCTGGAAAACCAAACGGCGAAATTTTTTTTTGGAAAAGAAACCCCTATTATTGACTAAGGGGAATGAAAGGGTTCCACGCTTCTGTTGTTCAAAAGTTTTTTTTTTTGTTTTTATTCACCGATCTTTAAGGGAAAAAAAATTCAATTAATATTTAAACTTAAGAATTTTTTTACTTTTGAATTTTCAAAACAAATTTTAAAACGGAAAAAAGGGTCAAAATTTGGAAAAAATAACGTTTTGAAATGACCTGTTTAACCAAATTCCCCTTTTTTTTAAAAAAAAGGGGCTTTCTTTAAACCCCGAGGTTTTTTTCAGTAAAATAAATTCCTTTTAAAAATTAGATTCTTTTTTTTTTTATTAAAACTATCCAAATTTTTAAATTTTTAAACGCCAATGGAATTTAGGGGTTTTCAGAATAAAAAAAATGGAATTTTGAAAAAAATTTAAAATTTTCTTTTTTGAAATTTTAATTTTTTAAAAGGGAAAAAAAAAAAGTTTCCTCTTTTTATTCCGTTTTCCAATTTTTAAATAAAACTTTTTCCTTTCGAAATGTTTTATCAATACTTAGTGAAATTTTAGATGAAAAAGATTTGGAACGTGCCCTTCCCCCATTAAATTAATTTTATTGGGTCCAAAAACCTTCTTGACTCAAAAACGGTTAAAAATTTGGGAAAATTGGGGAATAAATTTTAATTGGTTTTTTCGGAAAAAGTTTTTTTAAAATTAAAAATGAAAATCTTAAATAATTTACCCTTGGGATTAATTTTATTTTAAATTTTTTAAAAAAATTTTTTTTATATTTTAATTTTAAATGGGGACTGCTTTTTTTTAAATAATTTTAAAAACTATTTCTAATAAAATTTTTTTTTAAAGTAAAGATTTTTATTCCAAGTGGGATTTATTTCCAGACTAGAGTTTTAAAAGAAAAATTTTTATTTCATTCTTTTGCCTTCCCAAAATTTAAATTTTTGAAATTTGTATATAATTAATTTATATCAAAATGGTCTTTTTTTATTTGTCTTAAATATTTTTTTATTTTGAAAAAAAAAATTTTTCCCCCCCCCCCCCCCCCCCCCCCCCCCCCCCCCCCCCCCCCCCCCCCCCCCCCCCCCCCCCCCCCCCCCCCCCCCCCCCCCCCCCCCCCCCCCCCCCCCCCCCCCCCCCCCCCCCCCCCCCCCCCCCCCCCCCCCCCCCCCCCCCCCCCCCCCCCCCCCCCCCCCCCCCCCCCCCCCCCCCCCCCCCCCCCCCCCCCCCCCCCCCCCCCCCCCCCCCCCCCCCCCCCCCCCCCCCCCCCCCCCCCCCCCCCCCCCCCCCCCCCCCCCCCCCCCCCCCCCCCCCCCCCCCCCCCCCCCCCCCCCCCCCCCCCCCTTTTTTTTTTTTTTTTTTTTTTTTTTTTTTTTTTTTTTTTTTTTTTTTTTTTTTTTTTTTTTTTTTTTTTTTTTTTTTTTTTTTTTTTTTTTTTTTTTTTTTTTTTTTTTTTTTTTTTTTTTTTTTTTTTTTTTTTTTTTTTTTTTTTTTTTTTTTTTTTTTTTTTTTTTTTTTTTTTTTTTTTTTTTTTTTTTTTTTTTTTTTTTTTTTTTTTTTTTTTTTTTTTTTTTTTTTTTTTTTTTTTTTTTTTTTTTTTTTTTTTTTTTTTTTTTTTTTTTTTTTTTTTTTTTTTTTTTTTTTATTTAGATTCAAAGAAATATCTGAATCGAATGAAACGAAAAAAGAAAAAGATTCTCTAATTAGTAATCAGATAATTAACGAATCATTTAGTCAAATTGAATCTGGAAATTGGCCAAATTCTTCACTGATAGAAACCAAAATGAAGGATTTGACTGATAGAACAAGTACAATCAAAAATCAAATAGAAAGAATTACAAAAGAGAAAAAGAAAGTAACTCCAGAAATAGACATTAGTCCTAATAAAACAAATAATATTAAAAAATTAGAATCGCCAAAAAATATTTTCCAAATATTAAAAAGAAGAAATACTCGATTAATATGGAAATTCCATTATTTTCTAAAATTATTCATTCAAAGATTATACATCGATCTATTTTTATCTATCATTAATATTCCCAGAATTAATACACAACTCTTTCTTGAATCAACAAATAAATTGATTGATAAATACATTTCCAATAATGAAATAAATCAAGAAAAAATTAATAATCAAAAAAATTCACTTTATTTCGACTATAAAAAAGTCCCTTTCTAATATTAGTAAGAAAAATTCACATATTTTTTTTGATTTATCCTACTTGTCACAAGCATATGTATTTTACAAATTATCACAAACCCAAGTTATTAATTTGGCTAAATTTAGATCTGTTCTTCAATATAACAGAACGTCTTTTTTCCTTAAGACTAAAATAAAGGACTATTTTAGAACACTAGGAATATTTCATTCTGAATTAAAACATAAGAAACTTCAGAGTTATAGAATCAATCAATGGAAAAACTGGTTAAGACAGCATTATCAATACGATTTATCTCAGATTAGATGGTCTAGATTAATGCCACAAAAATGGCGAAATAGGGTTAATCAAAGTTGTATGGCTCAAAATCAAAATCGAAATTTAAACAAATGGAATTCATATGAAAACGACCAATTAATTCATTACAAAAAAGAAAATGATTCTGAACTCTATTCATTATCAAACCAAAAAGATAAGTTTCAAAATGTTATAGATATGATCTTTTATCATATAAATCGATTAATTATGAAAATAAAAGTGAGTCATTTATTTCTAGATTACCCTTTCAAGTAAATAAGAACCTCGAAATTTCTTATAATTCAAACACGTCCAAACACAACTTTTTTGATATGTCCGGCAATCTTGATATCAATAATTATCTAAGAAAAGGCAATATTCTATATATAGAAAGAAATCTCGATAGAAAATATTTTGATTGGAAAATTATCCATTTTTCTCTTAGACAAAAAGAAGATATTGAGGCCTGGGTTAAGATCGATACCAACAGTAATCCAAATACTAAAATTGGTATTAATAATTATCAAATAATTGAGAAAATCGATAAAAAAGGCCTTTTTTATCTTACAACTCATCAAAATTCAGAAAACACTCAAAAAAATTCGAAAAAAGTCTTTTTTGATTGGATGGGAATGAATGAAAAAATATTTAACCGTCGCATATTCAATCTGGAATTTTGGTTCTTCCCAGAATTTATTTATACTTACTTTATAATGTATATAAAATAAAACCGTGGATTATACCAAGCAAATTACTTCTTTTAAATTTGAATACAAACGAAAATCTTAGTCAAAATAAAAACATCAATAAAAACCAAAAATCAAATAAAAAAATAAAGAATCGAATTCAAGAAGCAAAAGAACCCGCAAGTCAAGGAGAAAGAGAGCGTGGATCAGATATAGAAAACAAAGTAAATCTGCGCCCTATTCTCTCAAAACATAAAAAGGATCTTGAAAAAGATTACGCGGAATCAGACACAAAGAAGGGTAAAAAGAAAAAACAATACAAAAGCAACACGGAAGCAGAACTAGATTTATTCTTGAAACGTTATTTGCTTTTTCAATTGAGATGGAACGATGCTTTGAATCAAAGAATGCTCGATAATATCAAGGTATATTGTCTCCTGCTTCGACTGATAAATCCAAACCAAATTACTGTATCGTCAATTCAAAGGGGAGAAATGAGTTTGGATATAATGCTGATTCAGGCGAATTTAACTCTTACAGAATTGATGAAGAAGGGGATATTGATTATCGAACCTATTCGGTTGTCTGTAAAAAATAATGGACAATTTATTATGTATCAAACCATAGGTATTTCATTGGTTCATAAAAGTAAACACCAAATTAATCAAAGATACCGAGAACAAAGATATGTTGATAAAAAGAATTTTGATGAATTCATTCTGCAACCTCAAACTCAAAGAATAAATACAGACAAAAATCATTTTGATTTGCTTGTTCCTGAAAATATTTTATGGTCTAGACGTCGTAGAGAATTGAGAATTCGAAGTTTTTTTAATTCTTTGAATTGGAATGGCGTCGATAGAAATTCAGTATTTTGCAACGAAACCAATGTAAAAAACTGGAGTCAATTTTTGGATGAAAGGAAACCTCTTTATAAAGAGAAAAAAGAATTAATTAAATTGAAGTTCTTTCTTTGGCCTAATTATCGATTAGAAGATTTAGCTTGTATGAATGAATCGTTATTGGTTTGATACCAATAATGGTAGCCGTTTCAGTATCTTAAGGATACATATGTATCCACGATTGAAAATTAATTGATAGTACTATATACCCTGTCTCGTATAGAGTATCTGAAAGCAAACAAATGCACACATGCCTTGTCTTACATCTCATTCGAATCTAATTCGAGTAGACGATACTAAATCAATAAGGTATCGATTAGATCTAGAAATGAATCAACAGAATCTTCTTCATTTTAGGATTTTAGGTTTAAATTATTCGCTTTTGTGAATGACAAAAATCTACCTACCACCTTTTTGGATTCCTATCTGAATCAAATTTGGAATTTGATTAATTTATTGGAATTGATAAAATTAGGAGTTCATAAAGAAATTAAGTCTATATACCACGTTCAAATTACTGGCATTATTATTACTGATCGATAAAATTCGATAAAATCCATATCTGTAAAATAAAGAAAGGGGAAATTCTTTTATGGTAAAAAAATTCTCATTTCAGTTATTTTTCAAGAAGAAAAGAGAGGATCTGTTGAATTTCAAGTATTCAATTTCACCAATAAGATACGTAGACTTACTTCACATTTAGAATTGCACAAAAAAGACTATTTATCTCAGAGAGGTTTGAAGAAAATTTTGGGAAAACGTCAACGACTGCTAGCTTATTTGGCAAAAAAAAATAGAGTACGTTATAAAGAATTAATTAATCAGTTGGACATTCGAGAGACAAAAACTCGTTAATTTTATTAATTTGAAGAGTCATTTCATTTTCACTTATATGTTTCGATTAAATTTTGATGAACTTCTTTTCACTTTCAGCAATTCATGGAAGAATGAATCGGTAAAAAACTTATGACTGCACCAACTACAAGAAAAGACCTCATGATAGTCAATATGGGGCCTCAGCACCCATCAATGCACGGTGTTCTTCGACTCATCGTTACTCTAGATGGTGAAGATGTTGTCGACTGCGAACCAATATTGGGTTATTTACATAGAGGGATGGAGAAAATTGCGGAAAATCGAACAATTATACAATATTTGCCTTATGTAACACGTTGGGATTATTTAGCTACTATGTTCACAGAAGCAATAACCATAAATGGACCCGAACAATTAGGCAATATTCAAGTACCTAAAAGGGCTAGCTATATCAGAGTCATTATGTTGGAATTGAGTCGGATAGCTTCTCATTTGTTATGGCTCGGTCCTTTTATGGCGGATATTGGTGCGCAGACCCCTTTCTTCTATATTTTTCGAGAAAGAGAATTGATATATGACCTCTTCGAAGCTGCCACCGGTATGCGAATGATGCATAATTATTTTCGTATCGGAGGAGTGGCTGCCGATCTACCCTATGGCTGGATAGATAAATGTTTGGATTTTTGCGATTATTTTTTAACAGGGGTCGCTGAGTATCAAAAACTTATTACCCGGAATCCTATTTTTTTAGAACGAGTTGAAGGCGTAGGCATTATTGGGGGAGACGAAGCATTAAATTGGGGTTTATCGGGACCAATGCTACGAGCTTCCGGAATAGAATGGGATCTTCGTAAAGTTGATCATTATGAGTCTTACGACGAATTTGATTGGCAGGTTCAATGGCAACGAGAAGGGGATTCATTAGCTCGTTATTTAGTACGAATTGGTGAAATGACAGAATCCATAAAGATTATTCAACAGGCTCTGGAAGGAATTCCAGGAGGGCCTTACGAAAATTTAGAAATCCGACGTTTTGACAGATTAAAAGATCCTGAATGGAATGATTTTGAATATCGGTTTATTAGTAAAAAACCCTCTCCAACTTTTGAATTGTCGAAACAAGAACTTTATGTGAGAGTTGAAGCCCCAAAAGGAGAATTGGGAATTTTTCTCATAGGAGATCAGAGCGTTTTTCCTTGGAGATGGAAAATTCGCCCACCAGGTTTTATCAATTTGCAAATTCTTCCTCAGTTAGTTAAAAGAATGAAATTGGCTGATATTATGACAATACTAGGTAGCATAGATATCATTATGGGAGAAGTTGATCGTTGAAATGATAATTGATACAACAGAAATAGAGACTATCAATTCTTTTTCCAAATTGGAATCCTTAAAAGAAGTCTATGGGATCATGTGGATGCTTGTCCCTATTTTGACTCTTGTATTAGGAATCACAATAGGTGTACTAGTAATTGTTTGGTTAGAAAGAGAAATATCTGCAGGAATACAACAACGTATCGGACCTGAATATGCTGGCCCTTTAGGAATTCTTCAAGCTCTAGCAGATGGGACAAAACTACTTTTGAAAGAGAACCTTATTCCATCTACCGGAGATCCTCGTTTATTCAGTATCGGACCATCCATAGCCGTAATATCTATCTTTCTAAGTTATTCAGTAATTCCTTTTGGTGATCACCTTGTTCTAGCCGATCTTAGTATTGGTGTTTTTTTCTGGATTGCCATTTCAAGTATTGCTCCCGTTGGACTTCTTATGTCAGGATATGGATCAAATAATAAATATTCCTTTTTAGGTGGTCTACGGGCAGCTGCCCAATCAATTAGTTATGAAATACCATTAGCTCTATGTGTGTTATCAATATCTCTACGTGTGATTCGGTGAGACCTAAAATTTCTCCAAATTCTTTTCTTTCTAGAAAGAAGGGTAAAAAGATTTGATTGAATATATATATTTTCATTTTTATTCAGCATTTAAGTTGATGAACTAAACCAGATAGTTATATGAGTGAAAGAAAACGGCTTCTAAATTTGCAGTAAAAAGGTTGAGTCTCATTTCCTATGTACAAGAATCAAATGGTGAAAAAAGTAAACATAAGCAATAGAGATTGTTTACCCCAAGATTGGTGAATTGTCATGATAGCTTGAAGCGGGTTCAAAAGATCAACTGTATGGAGTTTTTACTGTCTATTACCATAGATGGATTTCCACAACGGGAGGTTGAAAGCAAAAATGAGTGGATGGTTAGGAAGACCAAGATACACAAAGGATTAGTAATTGAGATTATGTAAGTTATCCAAGAGGATACTTCTGTACATAAAAGGAATTCGAATTGGGGCTTTACGTTCGTAGAAATGGTCAAGAAGTACTCCCCATGATTCTGATCCAGAGTATGTTCCTATCCACTGAGTAAGTAAATAACTATCAAGAACGAAGTAATCTTTTACTTTGGTTAAAGGCCCTTTTTCTGAGAAAGGAGAATAGGAATGAAATAAAATAAATCGAAATAGAAAGAAAAGAATCTAATTGCAAAAGCAAAAAGGAGGGATGTCTTGTTTTTTTCTTCCTTTTTTTCTTTTTTTGTTTTTATTCTTTCTTTCCTATAATTCAATTTTTATTTCTATTTAGAGAGATAAAATTTTTGTCATGATTCGTGAACTAATGGACTCTCTAATTTTTTTTTCATAATTGAAAATTCGAGGTTGAAATGTATATGTGATATTGCTATAAAGCGCATTTTATTTAATGATAAGGTTATTAATCAACAAAGAAAAATTAAAATTCTTAAAAGATGAGATCAATTCAGAAGCATTTATTTATTAGTTTTAAATATAGCAGACAGAATTCCATTGGTCTAATTTGGGACCTTAGGATAGATTTTGATTCTATCTGACAAACATATAAAGATAAAGAATAGGAAAGGGCCCTTAGATTTATTTGTGACCTCTGAGGAGCCGTATGAGGTGAAAATCTCACGTACGGTTCTGTAATAGCGATGGGCACAGTGATGTTATCATCGACTATGATTATCTAACAGTTCAAGTACAGTTGATATAGTGGAAGCGCAGTCAAAATATGGTTTTTGGGGGTGGAATTTGTGGCGTCAACCCATCGGGTTTATCGTTTTTCTAATTTCTTCTCTAGCCGAGTGTGAAAGATTACCTTTTGATTTACCAGAAGCAGAAGAAGAATTAGTAGCAGGGTATCAAACCGAATATTCAGGTATCAAATTTGGTTTATTTTACATTGCTTCATATCTGAATCTACTAGTTTCTTCATTATTTGTAACAGTTCTTTACTTGGGAGGTTGGAATCTTTCTATTCCGTACATATTTGTTCCTGAGCTATTTGGCATAAAAAAGGGGTAAAGTCTTTGGAACACTAATTGGTATCTTTATCACATTAGCCAAAACTTATTTGTTTTTGTTCATTCCTATTGCAACAAGATGGACTTTACCGAGGCTGAGAATGGACCAACTATTAAATCTTGGGTGGAAATTTCTTTTACCTATTTCTCTAGGTAATCTATTATTGACAACTTCGTCCCAACTTCTTTCACTGTAAAAGACCACAATATTCTAGATTCACGACTTGTCTCAAACAAGAGAAAGAAACAAGCATAAAATCTTTTTTATAGATATTCTAAATATGCTCCCTATGATAACTGAATTCATAAATTATGGTCAACAAACAATACGGGCCGCCAGATACATCGGCCAAGGTTTCATGATTACCCTGTCCCACGCAAATCGTTTACCTGTAACTATTCAATACCCCTACGAAAAATTGATCACATCGGAACGTTTCCGAGGCCGAATACACTTTGAATTTGATAAATGCATTGCTTGTGAAGTATGTGTGCGTGTATGTCCTATAGATTTACCCGTTGTTGATTGGAAGTTGGAAACTGATATTCGAAAGAAACGATTGCTTAATTACAGTATTGATTTTGGAATCTGTATATTTTGTGGTAATTGCGTTGAGTATTGCCCAACAAATTGTTTATCAATGACCGAAGAATATGAACTTTCTACTTATGATCGTCACGAATTGAATTATAATCAAATCGCTTTGGGTCGCTTACCAATGTCAGTAATTGATGATTACACAATTCGAACAATTTCGAATTTACCTCAAATAAAAAATGAATAAACCTTTAATTCGATTCTAAAAAAATTCCGAATTACGAAGGCTTAGTTCGGATCTAAAAGAATGAGATTTTTGCTTGGTCAATTCAAACTAGTGGTTGGTTAACGAGACTCCTAGCTTAATTTAGATTGAAAACAAAACCGATTTCTATATTATAGTTATAATAATAGTAATGGTTTCAAAGTAGATAAATGATATCAAAAATAGATAGGTTTAAACTACTCTTTCGACGAATAAAGAATTGATAGTGGTCCAATAAAATAAAAGCATCTACGTCAACTCATACCCATTACAATTTCATTCAATTAATAAGAAGTATCATAAAAAATAGAAAAACTTCTTTTTTCCTGGTCAGGTCAATAAAGTCATGAAATTCTTCGTTTTTGATTTTTTATAAAAAATGGATTTATCTGAACCAATACATGATTTTCTTTTAGTCTTTCTAGGATCGGGTCTTATATTAGGGGGTCTAGGGGTGGTATTACTTCCCAATCCAATCTATTCTGCCTTTTCCTTGGGATTGGTTCTTGTTTGTACATCGTTATTCTATATTCTATCTAACTCCTATTTTGTAGCTGCTGCGCAGCTACTTATTTACGTAGGAGCTATAAATGTTTTAATCATTTTTGCTGTGATGTTCATGAATGGTTCAGAATATTACAAAGATTTTCATCTTTGGACCGTAGGAGACGGAATTACTTCGATGGTTTGTATAAGTCTTTTTATTTCACTAATTACTACTATTTCAGATACGTCATGGTACGGGATTATTTGGACTACAAGATCAAACCAGATTATAGAGCAAGATTTTCTAAGTAATAGTCAACAAATTGGAATTCATTTATCAACCGATTTTTTTCTTCCATTTGAATTGATTTCAATAATCCTTTTAGTTGCTTTAATAGGTGCAATTGCTGTAGCTCGTCAATAAAAAATTTCTATTAAAACTTGGAATTCAAATAGAATTTTGTTCTGTCTTATCACATTCATTTTCCTTCAATTCTATTTGAATTCCAGCTCTCTAAATAGAAAGACTTTAGGTCAATCTAGTACCAATATATTTCTTTGTTCCATACTTGTTATATACTAGTCAATTAAATTGGTTGAATTGTTGTTCATATTGAAAGAGTCGAGATTGATAAGGAGTTGTTTAATGATTCTCGAACATGTACTTGTTTTGAGTGCCTATTTATTTTCTATCGGTATCTATGGATTGATCACAAGTCGAAATATGGTTAGAGCCCTTATGTGTCTTGAACTTATATTGAATGCGGTTAATATAAATTTTGTAACATTTTCTGATTTTTTTGATAATCGTCAATTAAAAGGAGACATTTTCTCAATTTTTGTTATAGCTATTGCAGCCGCTGAAGCAGCCATTGGACTGGCTATTGTTTCATCAATTTACCGTAACAGAAAATCAACTCGTATCAATCAATCAAATTTGTTGAATAATTAGTATTAATCATCTAGATTCTAATATTGATAAATCAATTTTCATTAGCATGTTTGCTACGTAAGGTATGATCTTGTTTGCAAAACATAAGAAATCAAAGTATTTTGGCCTCTCTCATATCTCATAAACCAATCCAGAAGGGGGTTGATTCGAAAATTATGATAACTCATTGATTCATCTGGTATCTAAATATATGATTCGTTTCTAAGTTTACTAGATCGAAAATTTAGAACATTCAAAAACGTATAGACCCAATGTCACATTCAGTAAAGATTTATGATACGTGTATAGGATGTACTCAATGTGTCCGAGCCTGCCCCACCGATGTATTAGAAATGATACCTTGGGACGGTTGTAAGGCTAAACAAATTGCTTCTGCTCCACGAACAGAGGACTGTGTTGGTTGTAAGAGATGTGAATCCGCCTGTCCAACAGATTTCTTGAGTGTCCGAGTTTATTTATGGCATGAAACAACTCGCAGTATGGGTCTAGCTTATTGATACGTTCGAAAAAACTCTACTTGAATTCATTTAATTTTTTTTACCGACAAACCTGTGCTCGAAAATCAAAATATTTTGAGCACGGGTTTTTTTGGTCCAAGTGTATCTTGTCTTTACTACGAATTATTTTCCTTGGTTAACAATAATTGTCGTTTTTCCGATATTTGCGGGTTCCTTAATTTTCTTTCTTCCCCATAAAGGAAATAGGGTAATTCGTTGGTATACCATATGTATATGTATTTTAGAACTTCTTCTAACGACTTATGCATTTTGTTATCATTTCCAATCGGATGATCCATTAATCCAACTAGTGGAGGATTATAAATGGATCGATTTTTTTGATTTCCATTGGAGATTAGGAATAGATGGACTTTCTATAGGACCCATTTTATTAACAGGATTTATCACTACTTTAGCGACTTTAGCGGCTTGGCCAGTTACTCGAGATTCTCGATTATTCCATTTTCTCATGTTAGCAATGTACAGTGGTCAAATTGGATCATTTTCATCTCGGGACCTTTTACTTTTTTTCATCATGTGGGAGTTAGAATTAATTCCTGTTTATCTACTTCTAGCCATGTGGGGAGGAAAGAAACGCCTGTACTCAGCTACAAAATTTATTTTGTACACGGCGGGGGGTTCTGTTTTTCTCTTAATGGGAGTTTTGGGTGTTGCTTTATATGGTTCTAATGAACCAACATTAAATTTTGAAACATTAGTTAATCAGTCATATCCTGTGGTTTTAGAAATAATCTTCTATATTGGATTTTTTATTGCTTTTGCTGTCAAATCGCCCATTATCCCTCTACATACATGGTTACCAGATACCCATGGAGAAGCACACTACAGTACTTGTATGCTTCTAGCCGGAATCTTATTAAAAATGGGAGCGTATGGATTAATTCGAATCAATATGGAATTATTACCTCACGCCCATTCTATATTTTCTCCTTGGTTGATGATAATAGGTACAATACAAATAATCTATGCAGCTTCAACATCTCTTGGCCAACGGAATTTAAAAAAAAGAATAGCCTATTCCTCTGTCTCTCATATGGGTTTCATAATTATAGGAATTAGTTCTCTAACCGATACGGGACTTAATGGAGCCCTTTTACAAATAATCTCTCATGGATTTATTGGTGCTGCACTTTTTTTCTTGGCGGGGACGACTTATGATAGAATCCGCCTTGTTTATCTTGACGAAATGGGCGGAATAGCTATTCCAATGCCAAAAATGTTCACGATGTTCAGTAGCTTTTCGATGGCTTCCCTTGCATTACCAGGTATGAGTGGTTTTGTTGCCGAATTGATAGTATTTTTTGGAATAATTACCGGCCAAAAATATCTTTTAATTCCAAAAATACTAATTACTTTTGTAATGGCAATTGGAATTATATTAACTCCTATTTATTCATTATCTATGTCACGCCAGATGTTCTATGGATACAAGCTATTTAATGCCCCGAAGGATTCCTTTTTTGATTCTGGACCGCGAGAGTTATTTCTTTCGATCTCCATCTTTTTACCCGTAATAGGTATTGGTATATACCCGGATTTCGTTCTTTCATTAGCAGTTGACAAGGTCGAAGTTATTCTATCTAATTTTTTTTATAGATAATTTGGATGACTGAAATAAAAAAACCTATCTTTGTTTTTAAAAACATTCTTGGACAATGAAAAAAAGAAGACTTTTTTCTTCTCTTAACTCTTAAGTTAAGTAAAAACAATGAAATTGAACTACATATGGTAGAAAACCGTGTGAATCATCAATACAATATTTGATTCACACGGTCCGCACGCTGGTTCATACAATGCGCCGCCCGCTCTTGTATTTGGAATAACTTGTCTTGAATTCAATTAAATGTTGATGGAAAAGAACCATAACTATGTAACCCTATTCCTAATAGATTGACCCCAAAATAGCATATCCAAATTATAAGAAAGCCTATAGACGCTACAATTGCAGAATTTGCACCCCGCAAATTTCTATTTGTTCGAGTATGTAAATAAATTGCAAATACGATCCAAGTAATAAACGCCCAAGTTTCTTTTGGGTCCCAATTCCAATACGACCCCCACGCTTCATTAGCCCATACCGCTCCCGAAAGGATTCCTATGGTTAAAAAAGTAAATCCTAAACTAATAACTCGATAACTCCAATAATCCAATTGTTGAATCAATTGGGACCTGTAATAATTTTTAGCAGAAAAAAAAGAAGTATTTTCTAAAACATTTTCACCCAAGAAAAATGACTCGTTTAAAAAACCATTGCTCTTATAAAAAAGCTTTCTGTTTTTTCGAAATGTAATCACTAGAAGTGCTACTGATAATAACGATCCACATAAAAGGGCTGCATAGCCCAATATCATCATACTTACGTGCATTATTAACCACTCGGATTGAAGAGCAGGTACTAATATTCCAGATTGGTGTATTTCAGTTAAAATACCTGAAGTAGCAAAGCCTTGGGTAAAAATAGCACTTGGGCCAGTTATTTTACTTAAAATTAAAACATTTTTTTTGAAATACGGAATTATATGAATAAGGGAGAAACTCCATGAAAGGAAAATTAATGATTCATATAAATCGCTTAGTGGGAAATGGCCCGAAGAAATCCAACGAGTAACTAATAATCCTGTTATACAGAAAAAAGTAACTATTATGCCCTTTTCTGACGAATCATATAGTTTTACGCTTTCATCGACTAAAAAGGTTATCAAATGAATTGTAATTACAATTGAAACGATCGAAAAGGAAATGTGAGTTAATATATGCTCTAAGGTTGAAAATATCATAAAAAATCTTAAAAAAGAAGAGTCCCTTAATTACATAATTCTAAAATGGAAATCGGGAATTGAATTCATTATAAGATCTATTTATCCTTTTTAGAAGACGGTATGCCGCCACTCGGACTCGAACCGAGATGCATTAGCACTGCTTCCTAAGAGCAGCGTGTCTACCAATTTCACCATAGCGGCCTGTCTTGAACTCATAATAGCCTATGAATAAGCAATCGTCGAGATTGAGGAAGCTATTTTAGTTTATTAATGAGTCAAATGGATCAATAACCAAAAAAGGTTGTTCAAATAGGAATTTGAAGTTGAAGGTTCATTATTTTAGATTTGAGTTTAGAGTCTTAGTTTTTTTTATTTAACCTGGGACTTTCCTATATTTTAGGCTTGCCTCGAATTGAACTCTTGTAACTAAATCGTTCTATACTCAATTAAGGAATAGAGTTCAAAAAGTTTTTGTTTTCATTGTTTAATCAGCTATTTCCTATTGATTTTTTTTTCAGAAATCTAAAACAAAAAATGGATTTTGAAGACAAAATAGAAAGAAAAGAACCTATTTTGCATCACTCAAAATTGACAATTAGTGATACAGAATTTCATTAAGCAATTTTATCTATTGGGTTAAGGGCAAAAGATATGGAAATATAGAATTTTTTCTTTTTTAATTGAATTCTGCAAATAGGTCGATGGGGAAAATAAAACTCCCCACCTTGGAATAGAAATGATCTTTATTCTTTTGTAAACAAAAAAATTATTATTCAGTAAATAGAGGATTTCCTAATTCAATTATTTTATATATCAATCAGAAAAGCGAAGAGAGTTCCATTACGTATTGTGAGCTAATCAATATCAAATATGAAAGGGAAATCGTTAAATTATTCAATTAGATAATAATTTAAGAATAATTGAATTCTTTTTTCAAGTTGATTCAAATTATTCTAACGTTTTATTACTTATTTATTTTTGTTTGGCGTACCTCCCAAGTAAAGAACTGTTACAAATAATGAAGAAACTAGTAGATTCAGATAGAAAAATATACAACCAAATTTGATACCTGAATATTCGGTTTGATCCCTGCTACTAATTCTTCTTCTGCTTCTGGTAAATCAAAAGGTAATCTTTCACACTCGGCTAGAGAAGAAATTAGAAAACGATAGTCCTGATGGGTTGACGCCACAAATTCCACCCCCAAAAAACCATATTTTGACTGCGCTTCAACTATATCAACTGTACTTGAACTGTTAGATAATCATAGTCGATGATAACATCACTGTGCCCATCGCTATTACAGAACCGTACGTGAGATTTTCACCTCATACGGCTCCTCAGAGGTCACAAATAAATCTAAGGGCCAATTTCCTATTCTTTATCTTTATATGTTTGTCAGATAGAATCAAAATCTATCCTAAGGTCCCAAATTAGATAATGGAATTCTGTCTGCTATATTTAAAACTAATAAATAAATGCTTCTGAATTGATCCATCTTTTAAGAATTTTAATTTTTCTTTGTTGATTAATAACCTTATCATTAAATAAAATGCGCTTTATAGCAATATCACATATACATTTCAACCTCGAATTTTCAATTATGAAAAAAAAATTAGAGAGTCCATTAGTTCACGAATCATGACAAAAATTTTTTCTCTAAATAGAAATAATTATAGGAAAGAAAGAATAAAAACAAAAAAGAAAAAAGGAAGAAAAAAAAACAAGACATCCCTCCTTTTTTGCTTTTGCAATTAGATTCTTTTCTTTCTATTTCGATTTATTTTATTTCATTCCTATTCTCCTTTCTCAGAAAAAGGGCCTTTAACCAAAGTAAAATCTTCGTTCTTGATAGTTATTTACTTACTCAGTGGATAGGAACATACTCTGGATCAGAATCATGGGGAGTACTTCTTGACCATTTCTACGAACGTAAAGCCCCAATTCGAATTCCTTTTTATGTACAGAAGTATCCTCTTGGATAACTTACATAATCTCAATTACTAATCCTTTGTGTATCTTGGTCTTCCTAACCATCCACTCATTTTTGCTTTCAACCTCCCGTTGTGGAAATCCATCTATGGTAATAGACAGTAAAAACTCCATACAGTTGATCTTTTGAACCCGCTTCAAGCTATCATGACAATTCACCAATCTTGGGGTAAACAATCTCTATTTTATGTTTACTTTTTCACCATTTGATTCTTGTACATAGGAAATGAGACTCAACCTTTTTACTGCAAATTTAGAAGCCGTTTTCTTTCACTCATATAACTATCTGGTTTAGTTCATCAACTTAAATGCTGAATAAAAATGAAAATATATATATTCAATCAAATCTTTTTACCCTTCTTTCTAGAAAGAAAAGAATTTGGAGAAATTTTAGGTCTCACCGAATCACACGTAGAGATATTGATAACACACATAGAGCTAATGGTATTTCATAACTAATTGCAGCAGCTGCCCGTAGACCACTAAAAAGGAATATTTATTATTTGATCCATATCCTGACATAAGAAGTCCAACGGGAGCAATACTTGAAATGGCAATCCAGAAAAAAACACCAATACTAAGATCGGCTAGAACAAGGTGATCACCAAAAGGAATTACTGAATAACTTAGAAAGATAGATATTACGGCTATGGATGGTCCGATACTGAATAAACGAGGATCTCCGGTAGATGGAATAAGGTTCTCTTTCAAAAGTAGTTTTGTCCCATCTGCTAGAGCTTGAAGAATTCCTAAAGGGCCAGCATATTCAGGTCCGATACGTTGTTGTATTCCTGCAGATATTCTCTTTCTAACCAAACAATTACTAGTACACCTATTGTGATTCCTAATACAAGAGTCAAAATAGGGACAAGCATACATGATCCCATAGACTTCTTTTAAGGATTCCAATTTGGAAAAAGAATTGATAGTCTCTATTTCTGTTGTATCAATTATCATTTCAACGATCAACTTCTCCCATAATGGATATCATGCTACCTAGTATTGTCATAATATCAATTTCATTCTTTAACTAACTGAGGAAGAATTTGCAAATTGATAAACCTGGTGGGCGAATTTTCCATCTCCAAGGAAAACGCTCTGATCTCCTATGAGAAAAATTCCCAATTCTCCTTTTGGGGCTATCACATAAAGGTCTGTTTCGACAATTCAAAAGTTGGAGAGGGTTTTTTACTAATAAACCGATATTCAAAATCATTCCATTCAGGATCTTTTAATCTGTCAAAACGTCGGATTTCTAAATTTTCGTAAGGCCCTCCTGGAATTCCTTCCAGAGTGAATAATCTTTATGGATTCTGTCATTTCACCAATTCGTACTAAATAACGAGCTAAAATCCCCTTCTCGTTGCCATTGAACCTGCCAATCAAATTCGTCGTAAGACTCATAATGTTACGAAGATCCCATTCTATTCCGGAAGCTCGTAGCATTGGTCCCGATAAACGTATTAATGCTTCGTCTCCCAATAATGCCTACGCCTTCAAAAAAAAATAGGATTCCGGGTAATTTTTTGATACTCAGCGAATGTTAAAAAATAATCGCAAAAATCCAAACATTTATCTAATTGAATTCTTTACGAAAATAATTATGCATCACGCATACCGGTGGCAGCTTCGAAGAGGTCATATATCAATTTTTTCGAAAAATATAGAAGAAAGGGGTCTGCGCACCAATATCCGCAGACCGAGCCATAACAAATGAGAAGCTATCCGTTTTCCAACATAATGACTCTGATATAGCTAGCCCTTTTTAGGTACTTGAATACCTCGGGTCTTATGGTTATTGCTTCTGTGAACATAGTAGCTAAATAATTTTACATAAGGCAAATTCTATTTTCTCCATCCCTCTATGTAAATAACCCAATATTGGTTCGCAGTCGACAACATCTTCACCATCTAGATTGGTCGAAGAACACCGTGCATTGATGGGTGCTGAGGCCCCATATTGACTATCATGAGTTTTTTACCGATTCATTCTTCCATGAATTGCTGAAAGTGAAAAGAAGTTCATCTTTTAATCGAAACATAACTGAAAATGAAATGAATTCTTCAAATTAATAAAATTAACGAGTTTTTGTCTCTCGAATGTCCAACTGATTAATTAATTCTTTATAACGTACTTTTTTTTTTGCCAAATAAGCTAGCAGTCGTTGACGTTTTCCCAAAATTTTCTTCAAACCTCTCTGAGATAAATAGTCTTTTTTGTGCAATTCTAAATGTGAAGTAAGTCTACGTATCTTATTGGTGAAATTGAATACTTGAAATTCAACAGATCCCCTCCTTTTTTTCTTCTTGAAAAATAACTGAAATGACAGAATTTTTTACCATAAAAGAATTTCCCCTTTCTTTATTTTACAGATATGGATTTTATCGAATTTTATCGATCAGTAATAATAATGCCAGTAATTTGAACGTGGTATATAGACTTAATTTCTTTATGAACTCCTAATTTTATCAATTCCAATAAATTAATCAAATTCCAAATTTGATTCAGATAGGAATCCAAAAAAGGTGGTAGGTAGATTTTTGTCATTCACAAAAGCGAATAATTTAAACCTAAAATCCTAAAATGAAGAAGATTCTGTTGATTCATTTCTAGATCTAATCGATACCTTATTGATTTAGTATCGTCTACTCGAATTAGATTCGAATGAGATGTAAGACAAGGCATGTGTGCATTTGTTTGCTTTCAGATACTCTATACGAGACAGGGTATATAGTACTATCAATTAATTTTCAATCGTGGATACATATGTATCCTTAAGATACTGAAACGGCTACCATTATTGGTATCAAACCAATAACGATTCATACAAGCTAAATCTTCTAATCGATAATTAGGCCAAAGAAAGAACTTCAATTTAATTAATTCTTTTTTTCTTTATAAAGAGGTTTCCTTTCATCCAAAAATTGACTCCAGTTTTTTACATTGGTTTCGTTGCAAAATACTGAATTTCTATCGACGCCATTCCAATTCAAAGAATTAAAAAAAAACTTCGAATTCTCAATTCTCTACGACGTCTAGACCATAAAATATTTTCAGGAACAAGCAAATCAAAATGATTTTTGTCTGTATTTATTCTTTGAGTTTGAGGTTGCAGAATGAATTCATCAAAATTCTTTTTATCAACATATCTCTTTGTTCTCGGTATCTTTGATTAATTTGGTGTTTACTTTTATGAACCAATGAAATACCTATGGTTTGATACATAATAAATTGTCCATTATTTTTTACAGACAACCGAATAGGTTCGATAATCAATATCCCCTTCTTCATCAATTCTGTAAGAGTTAAATTCGCCTGAATCAGCATTATATCCAAACTCATTTCTCCTTTGAATTGAC
>NW_026725153.1:0-5760 GCF_029784015.1 Lycium ferocissimum
ATTATTGGGCCGTCGGTGGTGATGTGCTTAAACCCCTTTCCCCTTTTCCCCCCCCTATACTATCCTACGCGTATATAACTTTTCCGGTCGGGGTAATGTGCTATGTATAAATGAATGTGATGCGTAAGTAAAGATATACAATAAGGACTCTCGGAAAGTGAGGAAGGTCGTGCTACCTCCGATAAACATCTTTTAGCTAAGATTATCAACGTACGTAATCTCAAGACCTATGAATAGGAGGAATAACCACAAAAGGGTGGTACACGGGAAAATTAAAGACAAAGTACTCCTACTACTTCTAAGAGTAGTGTCACACCCCAACCTCGAGGATGACGGCACCGGTACACTCGGGACCGAGCGGACCCGGCTATGCCCAGTATGCTCTATGTCCCAAAGGACAAACAAGGACAATGAGACCAACTCATGGAATATGATGATATCATATATAACAAGCAACGGGCATCTAATAACATACGTTTCTATAATCAACGGCCAGCGCATACATATGTATAAGTACAAGGGCCTACGAGGCTAACCCTACGACTAACATGATATGACTCATGTGTGCATGATTTCTCTCTGCAGAAGACTCTAAGAATACATAAACGAATAGATACATATATGTTAGGACGGGGCCCCGACATACCCATAACCCGAAATACATATACGACATACCGACTCGGCAATGCTCCGTAAAGAAGTAGAGCTCACCAATCAAGTGATACTAGGCAATCCCTATCGGGCAATCCTTCGTCAACTTTGTCAACTCGCGAGCATGAACGTAAAGTGCCCCTAGGCAATGGGACGTCGGTATTAAACAATGTACCGACGTAAGGAGGAATGAAACATAATAATAACAATATCATCCGTAGAATAAGAGGGATAAGAATCAACCTGTGAACCTTGACTTACCACCGAGGACCGGAACACGTGTGAAATCTTGTAACCTCTTACGCACAATTGTACGCATCTTTATGTATCTATAACATTAGCATCGACGAGAATCTAGCATATATGTCCCTTTACAACTCTCGTACGTATAGCTATATCTCGAATGATTGTGCACCTATGCGTATCATAGTCCGTCCATAGGGCATACAACCTTTTTGAATACAATGTGCGTGATGCAAATACAATGCAATGCATGAATATCATATATGTATGTATATATATATGCCTTTACCCATTTGCTGTTCGTCTAGCATCATATCATATGGCCCTTCGGCATCATGTCATCATATACCAGCCAGTATCGTGGTTTGCGTATATAACGCCATAGCCCTTCCCATTCCCCATAATATCATGATACATAAGTATATAAATATGTATGTATAGATTATGCATGACAAGACTTATGAAACTCGAAACTCCGCCGGAGTGACTTTCTAGTCAGCACCTTCTACCTTGTTGAAAACATCTTCTTATTATCATACGCCCCCTCTCGGACTTAGAATCCTTATGAAAATGTATAAAAAATATTCAACCTTATATATATACTTGCCAGCGGACGTAGGAACTCAAGACATGATCAATATTATCATATAGGAAACAAAGACATAAACTCTTAACACTTCTAGGAATAGAGTCTTATTAGGAACGTTGGTTACATTTTTTTCCATATAGACCATGCCAAAGGAAAAAAGGCAAGGTTAGCCTTAACATACATCGTGTAGTCAATATGCACTCAATAATAAACTCGCCTTAATTAGCACTTCAACCTATACCAATGATAATACACCCATCCAACTTAGTAGAACAACGTATATGATGTATATTAAATGATAATTCATTTCTATAAAGAATCCTCATAAAGATTCTCCTATTTTTATCACGTCCTCAACTCAAAATGAAGAACCACAACATGAACAACAACATACATAAGCTAAACTCTTAGATTCCACCCGCCACAACTAAAAATACACTCCAAAATAGTCCACACAACAACGGCACACTTATATGATTCCCCGCCATTAATCCCGTAGTTCTCATCTCACAATTTAGCTATGACTTGGATGAATTTGAAAATATCTAGGAGAAATTCTTACCTTATACGTTAAGAACAACTATTTTTCCACTTTACTTCACTTCGGAGAAAGTACTCGGATTTAATAACGCAATAAAATGGAACAACGAGATCGAAATGGTGCGCGAAACTCGTATGTTAGTTCTTGAGAGAGAATTATACTTGTTTATCCAAACATAAAACTCGTGTTGCTGCCAAGAAATAAGGTACGTTGCACATACAATACATCAAGTGGTACTCGGTTGCTGCGTAATTTTTCCTCCCAAAGGCGATAACGAGAAGCCTTTACGTGCTCCTGGAGGTGTTACATTATCTTCCTTGGGATCATTCATCCTTGAATGATCTTCTCTCTCCTAAACCCTATATGCAAACCCTAACCTAGTCGTCCCTACGAGAAGATGGCCAATATGACACCTGGTCAGCCGTCGATGGTGGCCGGAGCTACTAACACATCCACCACCATCATAGATAACATTCCAACCCAACTAGAAACGCAGACCAAATACAATGACTTGTTTAATCCACACACTTTGAACCCCATGCAAAACCTAATCCTACGTCAAATATTCCGTTGAAGAATGTAACCTTTTTGCAATGGTGTACCAGTATTACGTTGGAAACAAAATGAGAAGTAGAACAAATGGAACGAATGCGAAATTTCAATATGCCGTCATTGGTAAGTTTTTCTTATGGCTGGCTTTCGAGATGGAAGAACTACGTACTCATTGTGCAACGCGTTAATGTGGGATTAAGAACGTTGTGAAATTGGTCTATTTAGACGTAGGCATGTATTGGATACGTTTATCTCGAGTTGAGACTTTATTAATCTATGTTCCAAAGGGTCATATTATATACGGTCGAGGGATGGATGTTCTTATCAAATGAGGTCTTTAATTTATGATACTAAGTTTAAAGTAGACGAAGAAATATCTGGGTGATTACTGGATCTCATTCCCAAATCTTATGCCAACTTTCTTGGTCAAGAATCTCTATTTTCACTTGCTTCTCGCTAAGTTGGAATTCCACTACACCTAGATAAAGCAACCGAGAATAGAACTAGACTAAGCCGTGCACGAGTTAAAGTTTTGCTAGACTTGTTGGCTGATCTACCTTCCTATGTGAACATGGAAATTGAAGATGACGAAACTCAGGGAATTAGAGTGGATAAAGTAAAGATCAGATATGATTATTTGCCAAAGTACTGTTGTGAATGCAAGTTACAAGGTCATTCTGAAGATGAATGCTGGAACTTACACCCTGAACTAGCATATGTTGATGATGAAGAGAAGGGTATTGATGTTCGAGAGAATGTAAAAACGGTAGTTATAAGTGAAGATAAGGAAACTCATCCATTGTGGTTACTAAACAGGACATGCCTGTTAATTTGGAAGACAAAAAAGTCGTGATTCATCATGAAATTCCTCAAAATCCAATCCCGAGAAGAAAAGAAAGTTAATCAACATAATAATAGAAGGAGGTTTAATGCTAGATTATTGTCTAGTGTCAAAGTGCTTGGTGATCCCGAAATTGGAATGTAGTGAAAGATAATAGAGTGCTTGATCAGCCACCATCTACAAGCATATATGAAACTACTCAAAAGCAAAGTCAACAAAGCATTGATATAGTTGTTCATAACAAGTTTGATGCCTTACAAGAAGATCGTGAAAGACATTAAGGTTATCACGTCGATAGTGTGGCTCGAGAATGAAGAAGCGATCAACATTAAGAGTGGACATAATGGATTAACACAAAGAAAGGAT
Source organism: Lycium ferocissimum (assembly GCF_029784015.1). NCBI lineage: Eukaryota > Viridiplantae > Streptophyta > Magnoliopsida > Solanales > Solanaceae > Lycium > Lycium ferocissimum. The sequence continues at coordinate 3,784 of NW_026725153.1, forward strand.
GACCAGATACAATAGCAGGTTGATCAAAGTGTATTTGTACAGCAAAAGGAGACTGAAGCTGTTGTAGATGCCTCCATTGTGGTGGTGAATAATGGAAAAGAAGAGCAGACACAGCAGAAGAATGCATATTCAAGTCCAACTACATTAATAAAGGGTAATGAAGTTCAGCATAAGGAGGCACTAATGGAGGTGGAAACAGCATTACAATCTCAACTAGTACAAGAGGAGGGTTTGAATGATTTTGAAGTGGACCCAATTAATGAGGAAAGATTAGTGGAAGAACGATCTTTTGATGAATAACAATAACTTGGTTTTGATGGAAAACAATTACTTAGCTTTGATGGATTTGACATTAATGGAAAACAATAACTTGAAGGGGCAAATTCAGGTCACTGATGTTCTCCTGGAATGAAGTGAATATGCAGAAATACCTCAATATTAACAGGTCACAAAGATAAGGGGAAATTCTCCTATGAGGGAATTACATGATCTGGCATTTCATAATATTGAAGAGTTGGATGTAGGATCATATACAGTACGAAAAAAGGCAGAAGATATTAGCTGCTTAGATGACGAAGAAGCTATTGCTACTGTATTGGATCATGTTACAAAACTTGTACCTCTCACCTAAGTCTCGGTTAAAGGTACAAGAAATGCCAAGAAACAAGTAGGTCGGGAAATCCAACCCGTAAGGGTGATGCCAAAAAAGGGGTAATTCTAAATCTAGTTATAAATGTCAATAAGGCTCTTTTTTTGGAATATTAAACCAGTTGAGAACTCAAAAAAGCTTTTCATAGAGTGTAAATACCGCATGCACCACAAGTTCTTCCCGATAGCTTTTATGGAACCATTCCAACATTTGAGACATATTGATCAATATAGAAGGAAAATTGGTATGCAGTATGCCAAGGCTAATTGCAATGGTAAAATATGGTTTTTTGTGAATGAAAACATCGATGTGGATATTTTAGAGGATACTACACAACAAGTTACTGTTAAGCTGTTTTTCCAGGAATTGCACAAAAATATGGTAGTTACTATGGTGTATACAAAGTGTGATGAAGTGGAAAGAGTAGACTTATGGGACTGTTTGTGTAATCTATCTGCCACTATGTCAATGCCATGGCTAATAGGTGGTGACTTTAATGTAATTCTGAATGAAGAAGAGAAGATTGGAGGCACTTTTTTCCCTTAGGAATATGAAGATTTTGCTTGTTGTGTCAATTCCTATGAGTTGTCGAGGTTAATTTCAAAGGCGACCCTTTACATGGTGCTAGAATGGTAGAACAAATAGAGAATGCATTTTTCAAAAGGTTAGATAGGATGCTTGTTAATGATTTGTTTCAATCTTTGGTTTGGTCACATTGATGTAGATCTTTGTCAAGGGACCGGTCGATCATACACCTTTGTTATTATCTTTTACTGATCAAACTCAGACATTTATTAAAACTTTCAAATTTTTGTCGTTTTGGACTGAGCATGCAGATTTTCTTGATGTAGTTAGGCAACATTAGCAAGGTGATACAGCTGATGTTTTCTACGGCTTAAGCGAGAAATGAAAAGTGTGAAAATCGCTCTATCCCAGTGGAGTAAAAATACTTTTAGGGACATTTTCAAACACGCCTTGACATTCGATGAAATGATAGAATCAAAGAAGAATTGTTTGAGGAATTTCCACGCGAGAAGGTAATAGAATGATCACAGATATTTATATCCCTTTTTATTTTAAATCGGATAATTCAAGACAATTGGAGGACGACAAGCAAGGCCTTATTTTTTTATTTTAATATATTTAATGGTTTATGAAGCGGAATTATTAAGAGAGTCTAGGGGGTAAGTCGGAATTTTTTGGAAACGACTTTATGAATTGTTTGCCATGAAATACAATTAGACTTAGTTAATTTTTTTTTTGGAAACAAAGAGAGGCCAATCCATGGTACGGGGTAGTGCCCTGAGGGGTTTAATTTGACAATAAAG
>NW_026725154.1:0-5258 GCF_029784015.1 Lycium ferocissimum
TATGCATGTTTTTCATGGACTTCCATTTTCTACATAACATTCACAACAATAACAACCAACCACTCAATAAAATAATTAAAACATGATTCCTACATACCTATACATATTCGTACACACCTGCACACTTCCACCACATGGAACATCCATTTATTACTCCCATGACATGCCTGAAACACTACTTGCTAAAAAGAGGAATTAAACCTTACTTTTCCTCGGCTTCCTTCCTTGACTCAAGTTGGGAACTTGTATGAATATGTGTTTTCTTGCTCTAAAACCCTTCAACTTACTAAAGAACTCTTCGAGGATTGTTTGGCTATGAAAAACAAGTTGAGATTTCTCTTCTTTTTTTTTTCTTTTTTTCTCTCCAGGCCGAATGCCTTGTCTTTTTTTCTCCCCTCTCTTTCTTGCTTTCTTGTCTCTTGAAAACTCTAGAGAAATAGATGAATTAATCATCTTCCCTCGTATATACTTAGCCCCCTCCAATAATAATCCACCATATTGGCCCCTAACTGGCTTAAAATTATTTGGCCAAATAATGCAAATGGGGCCAGCCCGAAATTGGCCTCTTTCTTGAAATTTCTAGCAATTTCACTCTTTTCATGAAAATATTTTCCCTTCATTTCAAATTTGCCTTTAACCTTTCTCCGTATTTCCATGAGTCGTTTGCAAATTTACCATTTACCCTGGCCTTTCTTATTATTGGCTTTTCACAAATTTTAATGAGCGGCACGTAATGGCTTGCCTCGGCTGCACGGTACAAAATACGGGATGTAACAAAAACCATCCATTTCGGCTAACACCTCCACGCACAAGTTCACGTGATTTTATCCATTTCCACACTAAAAACATACAAACATACTGTCTGGTCACCATTCCTTGACAACATCATATATGCACGGCCACAACAACAACACACGGCTACAACTTCAACATCATACTTTCATGCATTTCATTCATTCCTACATATCACAACATGCACAAATCATCCATAAAACATGTAAGGAAAACATGTAAGGAAGATTAAACCTCACCTTTTCCATTCAATTTCTTCACTCGGCTAGGATGTTGTTTTGCGACAACGAGCGGTTTTCTTGTTCCAACAACTACTCCACGTTAACGAGGGCCTTCCAATTGGTATGAAAGCTAGAAGAAACAAATTTTTCATGATCAATTCCATGGGGCTGGTTGACCCCCCTCTTGGCCGTTTTTTCTTTTTTCTCTTCGTTTTCTTTAAATTTCTAGGAGGTCAATTGATGAAGACGACTAAGTTGTCATCTTATATATACATTATAATTGTCATACGCCTTGACCTATGGCCACATGTCATGCAAGGCCACATGGCCATTTTTTCCATGAAATAAAATTTCCAAAACCTCACCTTTGGCCTCAAATTTTCATGAAATGTCCAACTTCCCATAATTCATTTTTGGTCCCATATTTCATGAAATATTAGTTTCCATAATTTCACTTTTACCCCAAATTTTCATTAATATCTCCATCCCATGAAATCATAAGACACTTATGTCTTACAACAAAGTCGGAAAAAACCTCGTCCATAATTTGTCGCAACCAACTTAAAAATATTTCGACGTACAAAATGCGAGATATAACAAGTCTTTTCGGCATTTTTTCCCTTTCTCGAGCATTGATTAACTCATTTTTGACCTAAGGGGACCGTTGGCATGCTTTTCGAGGTGTGTAGATCGGATTCGGGCAACTTTTGTGAAATATAGGCTTAAAGTGAAAAAGAGTTGATCCAAAGTTGACTTTTGGGTAAATGGATCCTTTTCAGAAATCTGTCGATTTTGAGAGATACAGATGGTCATTTAGAACTTGTGTGTATATCTGGTTAGGTTCTCAATGCACTCGGATGCATTTTGGGACTTGGGTTGAGAAATTGGAATTAAGGTATCAGGGGTCGACTAGGTCAACGACACCTCCGTTGGGAATTCTGAGGCCACGTGCGTGTTCGTAGCGTATTTTTATGTGTGTCTATGTGTATGGTATGTGAGCAGATGACCTCGGAAATTAGTCAAAAAATTGGATTGGATTGTGAAACTTGGGTGAGTTTTACGGTCCCCGCCATGCACTAACACCGCGGCAGCGATACCTGAGTCAGAACTGTTGGAGCTGTCCAAGCATTTTAGGCTTGACGGCGGAAAGCAGGTGGGACCGGCGGCGGCTTCGTTGGGAGGTCCTAGTGTCGTCAAAGCGGGTGACGGGCAGTGAGTATAATTAATGAAGTGTTAAAAGGCTTTAGAACCTCATTTATTTCCATTTTGAAATTTGAGCTTTGGGGACTGTTCTTGGAGATATTTTGCAGGAGACTCTTGGAGGTAAATCTGCTATCCCTTTACTATTCCATTAATCCTAATCATCATAGATTCCCCCTTTCCTTTAATAATCCCTTAGTAATGGAAGATGGAAGTGGGTTTTGATGAACATTTTCTCTAGGCTTATTAATGATGAAATTGATGGGGTCTATTCTAGATTTTGATGAATCTAAGTCTATTAGTCATATATCTTCCATTTTAGTGTTGAATTCCGGAATTAAAGAGTTAGGGTTTATACCCAAATTGGGGGTTTTGCTTCAAATTTGAAATTGGTTAACCCTATGAGTTAATTTAGCAATTAGTGGTTGGGTTATGATCACCTAGTGCTTAATTTGATATTTTGCTCCGAAATTTTTCGTTTTGACTTTATGGGCCCGTTTCCCTCAAATTCTAGGGTTAGATTTGACCTAAATTGAATGATGGCAATATTAGTATCGTTCTTCATGATTTATAATCTAGATTTCAATTAATCCTAGACTTTATTGATCTTGAGGCTTGGAGGAAGGGGAAGGTGATAAAGTGGTTTGTTGGTGTTTATTTTTCTACTATCTAGGTAGGTTATGGATTACCCTTGTGATACTTCGCATAGCGAAGCATATATTTAGATTATATTATCGGAGAAAGCATGTGAACCTTCGGGTAGAAGTTGGGATGGATATTGTCTTAGGTTGGGCCTTGTTGCATGTTTGGGACTAGCTATCCCGTTGTATTGTGATTGATTGTTCTATTGTGTTGGCTTGATGCCACGTGTTGTTAGTAGATATTGACATCTGTTGTTCCATCTTGATTATGATACTGTCGGCGTACCTACTTTTGGTACCTTTGATTCGAATATATTGTTGGCGTACCCACTGTTGGTACTTGTGATTCGATTATGATACTGTTGGCGTACCCACTGTTGGTACTTGTAATATTTAGCATGATTATTGTTGTGGATATTTCCATTGCACGCACTCTCATTCTTCATAATATATTGTTGAGATACTGATGATACTTGATGAAATACGCCGTGGATGAGCTCCTCGATTTTACTTAGTGGCAAACGTGGGTCGATATTCATGTTAGTTTCGGAATAGTTGATTAGTGAGTGCATGGACTCTGATGGATCCCAGTGGTGCAAGAGAACCCCCGAAATGGGCAAAAAGATCCGGGTCTCGTCGCATGCATTGGGCAAAGATCCGGGATAGGCGGCACTCGGACTTCGCGTGTCCATGGTTGGGTTGTACTGTAGATGTCGATATTTAAAATTCCACCGGAGTACATGTGTACATAGCATTTTCATGGCATCACATTGCATCCATACATTATTGAATTGCATTGCACCGTGGCTTACTTGAGATGTTTTGGTGTTGTACTTGTGACATTGGACTCGGACTTGATATATTGAGACTTGGCACATTGGGATTACATGCTCTACTTAGGCGATGATGCATACTTGGCTTCGATTATGTTTGATTTATACTTGTTGGTTTATCTGTCTATCTGGCTTTATTATCTGAATTGTGTTAGCTATGCTTAGTCGGCCGATGATGCCTACCAATCGTTGTTTTATCGGCTTGCACTTGCCGCATTCCTTATGAATGCAAATTATCGAATGCGATTCTGCTTACACGTGCACTGATAGTTACTTACTGGGTATTATTCGAGTTTCCGTGGTGAGTATGAGCGGATTCTTGGCCTTGAAGACTTCTCTATCATTATGTCCCGTTTCTATTCATGTACATAGACAGTTTATGTATTATTCCCGTACTTGTATTATTTTCCTTTTAGATGCTCTTGTATTACTCGACTAGACCACGTGGGTATTATTATTATTAAGCTTGTTCATTATATATATATATATTTATATATATATATATCGTGAGACTTACGTATTTATTCTATTCTGTTGCTCGATTTAATTATTATGTCTTTATTTATCGTTGGGTTAAGAGTTCGCTTACTGAGGTGGAAAAGGTAAGTCCCCACACGGCTTATGCCAAAATGGGTCATGACAAGTTGATATCAGAGCCCTAGGTCACCCGGTCTATATTACAAGAGCGTGTCTTGCATAGTCTCGTGGATCGATACAATGAGCTCCGTACTTATCTGTAAGAGGCTATAGGATATTTAGGAAATCTCCCTTTCTTTCTTTCTTTCTTTCTTTCTTTCTTTCTTTCTTTCTTTCTTTCATGCTACTTTATTCTAATTGGTATCTGGAAAGATCAAATTGGTATCTGACTCATATCTCTTCCCCTCGGATGGTGAGGGACCATGGCCGGGGTGGGGGCCGGGGCCATGCTTAGGGGGGAGGGACGAGCGACAACCCAGAGGGCGGGGGGGGGCGAGGGGGGCCCCCGGGCTCCCCCGGGCCCTGGGTGGGGGTCTGCGGTAGGACGGCGCGGGAAAGTCTCCTCTCCGACCCCAGGATGTGGCTCCCGGCCCCCCGGGACAGGCCCGGGGGTTCCCCGTCGAGGGCCCTGCGGATACTATGGTCGGGGTCTTATTAAAACTTGATGCCCCCGGGGTCGGCAACCGGTTTTCTTTCTCCCGACGGGGGGTTCCCCGGACTAGGGTTGGGGTTGGGGACCCCGGAAATGGAAGGGCCTGCGGGGGCGGGTGTCTTGGGCCCGGGTATGGCTTCCCCCTTGATCGATACCTCTCGGTGATTATCGGGGGGCCCCTGGAGGGTCTTTTTGTTGTGTCCCCATCGGGGGCCCCGGCCCAACCCGGGGGGGGGAAATGTGCCAGGGTTGGGCACCCGGGAAAAGGTTTCCCAAAATAACATACGAATGGGGCCAAAGGTTTTCAAATAACATATATATACGAAAAAAATGAAACGTTGCCCCAAAAACGAAAATACATTTACTGTCGTTCACAAAAACGGCGGGTAATATCCCCATGGCCCCTGGGGGCCCACCATAATATTTGGGGGGCGTTCAAATC
>NW_026725155.1:0-19499 GCF_029784015.1 Lycium ferocissimum
AACGCATTCGAACATTAAAAAAATTCTTCTCCACACATTCCAACAACATTCCAATTATGCTCATTACAACTACATACATACAAACCAACATGTAATCAAACTAACACATATTCAATTATCAATCCAAAACCATTCAAACAATATTCAAGAACTCTTTAAATAATTCATACAATATTTCCAACAATCCAACAAATACTCCAATCCACCCGAAATTGTTCCCAAACCCGAGAACCTCAACTCTAACACATTCCTCGATTTCAAATCATGATTTACTCCAACAATCCACACTCTAACCATGCCATTTCCATAAACAGAAAAATTACATGAAATACACAAAATCTTCCAAATCAGCCCATAACACTTACCATACCAATTTGAGTCATTCAACTCTCATTTCCAACACAAAATCCACATAACAACAACAACCAAAATTCCAAGAAAACTAATTCATTTCTTGACACACATAAAGGCCATATTCGGCCAACACACCCATATATATATACTTCATGATTTTCATTCATTTCAACACTCCACAATAACCAAACATGCTACATAAAACTTAGTTCACCACTTAGACACACAACACACACGTACACACGGCCAAACACCATAGTACATGGCTCAACTTCATCATGCCATATCTCATGAATTTCATCCATATTAACGTACAACAACACACATAAACCTTCCATAACTCATAAAACAAGATTAGAATTTACCTTTCTTCACAACTCCTCAACTTGTCCAAAGTTAGCCAAGGATGAAAACGAACAATCCAACGCTTGAAACAACAACTCACGTTACTAAGCACCCTCCGATTAGTAGGAAAACTAGGAGAAAATATTTTTGGAGTGAAGATTTTTTGAACTTCAATTTCCCTTGGTCTTGGCGAACAGCCTTATGTTTTCTCTCCAAAGTTCTTGATTGTTCTAGGTGATGAGAATGATGAAAATGATCCTCATAAGTCATCCTTTTTATTACTAATATTAGCCAACCATGTGGCCATGGCCCCCTCAAAGGTGGCCGGCCACGTGCCTTGTTTACTCCTCCTTTTTTTTTTTTTTCAATAATTGGCCACTTCCAAATATTCCATCTTTGGTCCCAATTTTTTTCTTAAATGATCCATGTCAATAAAATCATACACACTTAGGTCTTACAACACAATCTAAGGTCAAACGTCTCGACTTCGCGTCCCGGAATGGTCTTGACCTTAACTTATCATAGTTAACCCGAATCGTCCCGACGTTCAAAATACGGGATATAACAAGCGCGTTGGACGAAACTACGGGTATTGAGTTAATGATGCCTTAGGGATGTTGTGGAGGAGACTTATAACGTCCCCTAGATTGTTAATGAAGTGATAAACAAGTGTTAAGAAGGTTCCATAAGGATTGGAGATCAAACGAAACGACGGGAACAACTTTGGCGAAAGCAGTGATTTCCACGACCACTTCCACGGTCCATATAATATTCCACGGACCGTGGAATGGTTCGTGAAATGGGCAACAGAGAGAGGTCGGCTGGTCGTGAACCACGACAGTTCCACGACCAACACTGGGTTCACGGACCGTGGAACAGGTCCGTGGAAGTCCCGCCCAGCCGAAATGTTCTAAGTTATATAAGTGATGCCCACTTCATTTTATTCATTTCCATACACGACTTCCACCCTCTCCACACCTCTAGAACCTTCCAAGTATCTCATCCACAAGAAAACCATAGAAATCAAAGATCAACAACAAGAAATCAAGTGAATCAAGTGAAGGAAACCTCATGGAAATCATCTAAATCAAGAGAATCCAAGGGAGGTGAAGCTAGGGTTTTGTGCAAAGGGTGTATTATCATCTAAGGATCGTTCCTCCATCATCCAAGGTATGTTTTATAGTATTTTCATGATGTTAAGAGTATTATAAAGTTGAAACACTTGGATTACAAAAGAATACATGAAATGGGTTAGATGTGGAAGAATAATGTCATCTTGAATTGGTAGTTGAAATGAATCACGAAAATGGATATGTAGAGATTATAAACGCATTATAAATGATATATAGAGCATGAAATAAGTATTGGACATGAAAGAATGTGGTAATGGGCTTAGTCATGATTTTGAAGAATTAAAGTAGAATTGGGAAATGTGAATAACATGAGTGAGTGACGATTGTTGAGTATGGTATTATGATTGTTGTTGTGGATGGTTGAGGGTTGATACGGAATATGGCGGAAAGTAGTATAAATAAAGAAAACGCTGCCCGATTTTCTTTAAGCCTTAAGAAGTACGTTCTCATAATTGATTAGCTAATGACGAGACGAACCCTCTTGAAGGTAAAGACGCAAGCATTGAAGGAGGACGAGCATGTAATAGAGTAGCTAAATGGCAAAGGTATGTAACGCTAATCCTTTCCTTCTAAGGCATGAATCCATGTATGCATTTCCTCCTCTCTATGAGATTCCTATCTCCAAGAAAGTTAAGAGTCCTCGCTTATGAATAGCTACACGAAATAAGAGATATGCGACGAATATAATAATGATGATAGTAAGCTAAAGTCTAGAGATGCTATAGTCTATGATGTGATGATCCTATAAGGCTAATGACGCTATAGGTATAATCTATTGACGATGATCATTATTCACACTCACCTTATGCTTGTTCCGTCAAGGTGGGGCGAACACTTACGAAAGTTCGTAATGTTATCGGTCCACGACCTTACGTCACCCCAACAAAGATATGGTTGCCCCTAAGCTCCAAGACATGGGTTGATGACCTCTATGTGTATGTGTAACTAAGAATGATAAGATATAGTAGAACTATATTAAGCCACGATACACCCATGAAATGAATGATAGTGATGTTGTTAGACCTAGTATTTTTATACACGGATTATTCGTAAGTAAATCAACATAAATCCAATGACAAGATTATTGTTGGATATGAGACAAGGATTTTAATCCCCGATTTTAGTAAGTGCCGACTTGCTTGCAATTTTATTTGGTATGGAAATGTTAATGGAAAGTTGGGATTAATTTACCATGATTAGATTATTAAGTGGGGATTAAATTTAATTACTCATTAAACAAGTCACTAGTGCACTAAGTGGGCCCACCAAGACATGTGGCCAAATTTAATTGGCTCAAGCCTTGAGTGGGACACTTGTCACTCCTAGGGGCTGAAAATATAGTGAAAAATGTGCCCAAACCCTCATTTTTCATCTTCCACAATAAGCTGAGAGAGAGAGAGAGAAAACAAAAGCCATGGCATTCGGCCATGGATAGCAAATTGGAGCTCAAATCTGTTGATCCAAATCAGATTTTTCCAAGTATTCCAACCAGTTAGGAAGGCTATAATAACGTGGAGTAGTCATTTGGAGCAACAAGAACAAGTATTGGTTCATTTCACAACTTCTAGCCAAATTGAGGTAAGATTTCGATTTTTTTTGTTTTTTGTTATAAGATTGGAGTTAATGATGTTGTAATGGATCTATTAAGTTGTATTATATGAAGTTGGAAATAAGAAAAATTTGTTGGATTAAAGTTGGCATTAAAAGTGGTAAGTATTTGGAGTTGTTTTAAATGGGTTGAGTTTGATTAGTGTTGTCATAATTATGGTATGATATTTGTAGATAATTGTTTATAATGAAGGGCTGGAAATATGGTTATTGACATGTATATGGGCTGTTGTCAATGGTAAAAATTACACTTGATTCCATGTGTTTGTAATTTTGTGGAATAAAGGTCGAAAATTGTATTTCGATGTTGTAGTGTTGATGGACTGTTTTGGGTTTGCTATTGAAACGAAATTGAAGTAATTTCTTGTACATGGATGGTTGTTGTTATTAATGTTATGGATTATGTGTAAAAGGTGAAAGGGAAGTTTAAATCATGTTAGAACTTGTTGTGAAATTAAGAGCGCTTTCCTTGCATATAATAGTTGATGTTGTTGTTGTTGTGGGCTGTTTTGATAAGGTTTTTGGTGGAAAATCTCATGTGATTATATGGCTATTTGAGGTTGTCATTCGCGACTAGCGCCCGGCGGGCACCCGCGCGTGCTAACACACGGTATCGCATATGTTAACAAGAAAATCAATAAGGTAATAGCTCAAATATTTTTAGAAAAATCCGGGCGAGTTTCCTCTCGTTTTTCCTACTAACCAAGATTTACACACTCGTAAAATACCAGCAAAGGCCACACACGGCCATCATATTATATAAACACATACATAGGCGAGCCGGCAAGGCTGCCGCGGTAGATAACCGCCCAGACATAAATCACATACACATACCGAACAGACGGAACCATAACCCACACTTTATGTCTACAGGCCTCTATATACAGAACAGGACATACTAACATATGACGGGACAGGGCCCCGCCGTACCCTGATCAAATATACATGAACGTGACAAAGGACTGTACCAAAAATCTGTACTCGGACGAGGGAGTTCTTCAAAATGGCCGAACGGGGACCTAAGCGGCGGCTCACCCGAACGTATATCTGCACCTGCGCGGCATGAACGCAGCCCCCGAAGAAAGGGGGTCAGTACGAAATATGTACTGAGTATGTAAAGCAGTAAACACAATAACTGAATCAAACAGAAATAAAGAGGACGGAAAAATGAGTACAATAATCGGATCTCATAAAACTTACCTTGAACATAAAACATGCTTTCCCAAATCATAATAGGCTGAGTATCTTAATTAAAGAAATCATCGTGAACAAATGCAAACATAACATGCCCCGGCCCTATAATGAGGGACGCGGTAAGTAAAATCATCATGCATTTATATGTAACGTGCCCCGGCCCTCTAGTGAGGGACGCGGTGAAAGGAATCATCATATGCCATCCTGGCCACCTCCCCGTCATCACATCATCATCATAAGTATGTATATGTATATAACATGCCCCGGCCCTCTAGTGAGGGACGCGGTGAATAATGCAGAGAAACGTGCACGAATACATGCCCTGGCCCGGGACGCAGTGAAAGATGTCATAATAGTCCGCACGAGCAGAGTAGTGAGATAACCATATGCATGTAACCAAATAAGTAAACAAATTATTTTTCAAGACTCGACGGACAATTACATTTGCCGACCTTCGAAAGTGTAGAAACAAATACTGAATTAATCAAAATTGTGTACAAAAGTTACGAACTTCGGGAGTCGTTCTTACGAGTCAAGTATATCCAAATAATGTGTAATATTTAATGGAACAATCAAAACAATCATCGTACTTGCATACTTCTTAAAATAATTCAATTAAGTCAACATAACAAAAATCTCGGGAACTAGGGGCCCACCTTGGGTTAAATGAGGCGGCGTACACGATTTACGTATAATACGTCTCATGGCATTACTTATGAAGGTTTTTAGGGTAATCGGATCCTATTCAAGCAATTTCTAGGCACTGGAACAATTTTTGCGGCTATTCATAGGCATTTAATTCAATTCTACTGAATGAATAGTAACCATTTTTCAATCGCGGATTTCTAGAGTTAGAGTGATCCCCGAGACACGTATTCAAGCCTATTACATCTAGGACATGCCAAAGAAGGAAGGGGTAAGCCTTACATACCTTTTGCGCCTTTGACGTTCTCCAAAACTCAATTCTCGTTTCGCCCAAAACCTATAAATGGTCAAGTTTACCAATTAGTATTCATAAGACTTGAAATTTCAATCTTGAACTAATACTTGTCTACCGGAATTCCGGCGGCACCTCCCCTATAAATACAACACCCCGAGAATTAAACTCGGCTCAAAACAAGCAACAACAACCAAACCAACAATTAGGATACAATATCAATCATCAATTCAAAATACATTTCAACACTAGTAACGCTCTTTACATAATTTCCACAACTTTCCCAACATTCCAACATACTACTTACATTCCAATCAATATCGACGTTTATACGTTCAATTACTAATCCGAGCCCATTCATACAACGAACAAGAACACTTTAAGCAATTCATACAATATTGCAAACAATCCAAACATTTTACCAACTTACCCGAAATCCAACTCAAACCCGAGAGCAACATGACTTGCCTTCCTTTCTTCCAAATTCATAAATTACACTAACAATTCATGCATTAGCAATGCCATTCTCTTAAGTACAAACTTTATATTACAAGCCTAATGGCTCCCAAAACAGCCCGCATTCTCCACAACACCAACGTGGATCATTTAAAGGTTCATTAACGATACAAAACTCACAACGACAACAACTAGAGTCTTAAGTAACATTTGCTCATTCTCGGCTCAAGTATGGCACACATTCGGCCAGCCTTGTACACACACATACACATGTAATTCACACTCATTCTATACACTACAACAACAAGGAAATACACTACATATAATTCAATCTACTAATCCCACAACACATAGGCAACACACGGCCACAAGCCATGCATGGCTCATGGCCACGGTTCAACTCCAACATCTACATCTCCATAAATTTCATGCTTGTTTGCATACTACAACACGTCTACATCATTCACAACACAAGAAAGAGGATTAGTTCTTACCTTTTCTTCTTCACTTCACACGTCCACTAAGGTGATGAACAAGGGAAACGAATAGCTTATTGATCCGAATAACACCTCCACGTTAACAAGCGCCCTTGACTTAGTTGTTTTGATAGAAGAACCAATTTTTTTGATGGAAATTTCTTGACCTTAATTTTTCACTCCCATGGCCGTGAGCTAGCTTCTCTTGCCTTCTCCTTATTTCTTGATTTTTCTAGAAAATAAAATGAGGAGAAGGATGACTTAGTCATCTTCTTAAGTAGCCAAAGAAAATATTTTATGTGGCTATGGCCCACAAGTAGTATAACCGGCCACTTTGGCCCTTTTATTCCAATGATTTACAAATTTTTCTTATTTCATTTTTGGCCCCAAATGTTTACTTAATAATTCCCATGCCAAGAAAGTCATTCATCACTTATGCTTTTAGAACAAAATCGTGGTTGGAAGTCCCGACTTCATGTCCCGGAATGGTCTTTCCCTAACTTATCATAATTTACTCATTCTGTCCCGTTGTTCGAAATACGGGATATAACATTCTTCCCCCCTTTAGAACATTCGTCCTCGAATGTTCAATTAGTCTTATAGGGTTGCATAGGGGAGGTCTTCCTTTATTGACACAACATACGATCTCACTTGCCACTTATCATTGTTCCCCTCTTTCGATTGAACTTCATCGTCTTATCCAATCAGTACCTTCTTATCTCGTCGCATTGGTCGCCGGAGCCGTACTCCCACTCATATGGTCATGCACAGGGTATTACCCCCTAACTTATACCTATACACACATATATGACTACCAGCACCTCACTCACAAAAGATCCCCCCCCCTGAATACTATTCAAACTGACCCCAAGTTCTAATGCCAGAACGCATTTTCCTTTTCCTTCACCCGGTCTATTCCTCTCCGGTCTATACGACCTTTCTAAATTTCCACCTGCTCAGGATATTCTAGATCCCTTTAGACTACTCTAGCTTTCCATAGCTTCTTATAACTCAAGTTGTGAAACTTCCAGAAACTTCTCAGGGGGGTCACCCATCTTAAAATTTCCCTCGCCCTAGCACGCTTAACTTCAAAACCTCGACGGTATACGATGCTCTAACGTAAGTATAATCGCGTTCAGCTCACTATAGGACCTTTACCACGTAATTTGGAGCAAAATACGGTCTTGACAGGTTTCCGGACACGTTCGTAGTATAATTACCGTTTTGCCCTTCTCTCGATTTTTTTTTTCCTATTCACTGTCACTCACGAATATTACCATTTTCCATCCTAGACACCGGGGCCCGTAATAACAATAGACACACTTAAATCACTGCTGTTTATAAATACTGACTTACTATATCACAGACACACATGTATAAGAAAATAAATTCTAGCAAGGGTTCATGTACCTGTAGCCGCATCTGGTAATGCCTCCTGGTCCTGTCTACCGGCTAATGCGTATAAGCGGTTCGATGGACCGCTGGAACTGGGGGCTCCGCCGCGACCTCTGCCACGGCCCGCTGGTGCCGGTGTACCCTGCCCCATAGGGCGCATAGCTGCTGAGGAGGACGAACCAGCGACCGACCCAGTAGGCTGGGCCATACCACCTGAACCATCCCGATGCGGGCAATCCCTCATAACATGGCCGTAACGGCCGCAAGAAAAACAGGCACCAGTGCCGCGACGGCACTCTCCCAGATGGCGCCGGCCGCACTGAGGGCACTGAGGCATAGATGGCCTCGTCTGACTCGGACCCCTATCCATCTGTGGCCCTGAAGCTCTGGAGCTCTGACCGGCTCCCGAATACCCTGCACCGTCAAACCTCCTGCCCGGAAATCGTGGGGGTGCACTCTGTGCTGGCTGGGCCGAATATCCCGTACTCTGCTGAGGCTGTCCGCCTCGTGAATCCCCCGAATACCCTACTGACCTAGCCCTCTTGGGGCCGGCGCTCGTCATCGATCTGTCGGCCGGCGCCCCTCGTGCCGCTCCTCCATGCCCCGAGCGTACGCCTGCACTCGCGCAATGTCTGCGCCCGGCTGAGCAGCCATCGACATGCAATTATCAATCAAATAGTCATCCAGCCCCATGACATACTGGTGTACTCTATCGGCCATGTCTGCTACAACATGAGGAGCGTATCTGGCTAGGGAGTCAAACTCCAAACTGTACTCTCGGACGCTCCTACCACCACCCTCGCTCAAATGTATAAACCCGTGAATTCCTGGCACGTCTAATCTCTGGGGGTAGAAAATGGGCGAGAAAAGCCTCCACGAACTCATCCCACACAGCTGGGGGAGCCCCCTCACCTCTAGATAGCTCCCAAGACTCATACCAATTGGCCGCAATGTCGTGCAGCCGATACGACGCGAACTCAACAGACTCAGTCTCGGAGGCCTTAACAAGTCGCAACGTGCGTCGCATCTCTCTGACAAACTCCTGAGGGTCTTCCTCGGGCTTTGACCCGAAGAACTCTGGCGGATTGCAGGTCAAGAAATATCGAGCCCTCTGGCTGTCACGTCCACCAGCAAAATCATCTCCAGCTCCTTGTCTCTCGGACCTGTCCCCGCTACCGGGGTCCGGTCAACAACAACAAGCCGTCCCTCATGGCCCTGGCCTCCGCCTCAGGCTGAGGAGCTGGAGGCTCGGGCACTCGAGTCTCAGGGGCGGGCGGTGGGGCCGCCTCCTGTGCCGCAGCTGCTGCTGCTCTGTGCTCCTCGGACGGTGATGAGGTGGCAGAACTAGCCGGCCGGGGTACAATCTCCGGCTCGGGCTGGGCATGGGCCCTAGTAACTCTCTGGGCCCTACTGGTCTCTCCCGCTACAGTGGACTTGCCCTTCTGGGCAACCGTCGCTTTTCTCGGTGGCATCGCTGAAAACATAACAGTTCGTTAGGAGGGAGTCATCCTGATAATACCGCTCTATCGCACGATCTAAGATCAGAAGGAAAGGTAACATCCTAAATGTCCTGTAGCCTCCTGTTTATAGATGTGGTGCACAACACACCGATAAACAGGACTCTACTAGACACGGCTCGCGTACATTCCGAGGACCGACCGCTCTGATACCACTTTTGTCACGACCCAACCCCGTGGGCCGCGACTAGCGCCCGAACTGGGCACCCGCACGTGCTAACACACGGTATCGCATATGTTAACAAGAAAATCAATAAGGTAATAGCTCAAATATTTTTAGAAAAATCCGGGCAGAGTTTCCTCTGTTTTTCCTACTAACCAAGATTTACCTGCACTCAGAAAATACCAGCAAAGGCCACACACGGCCATCATATTATATAAACACATACATAGGCGAGCCGGCAAGGCTGCCGCGGTAGATAACCGCCCAGACATAAATCACATACACATACCGAACAGACGGAACCATAACCCACACTTTATGTCTACAGGCCTCTATATACAGAACAGGACATACTAACATATGACGGGACAGGGCCCCGCCGTACCCTGATCAAATATACATGAACGTGACAAAGGACTGTACCAAAAATCTGTACTCCGGACGAGGGAGTTCTTCAAAATGGCCGAACAGGGACCCTAAGCTGGCGGCTCACCCGAACGTATATCTGCACCTGCGCGGCATGAACGCAGCCCCCGAAGAAAGGGGGTCAGTACGAAATATGTACTGAGTATGTAAAGCAGTAAACACAATAACTGAATCAAACAGAAATAAAGAGGACGGAAAAATGAGTACAATAATCGGATCTCATAAAACTTACCTTGAACATAAAACATGCTTTCCCAAATCATAATAGGCTGAGTATCTTAATTAAAGAAATCATCGTGAACAAATGCAAACATAACATGCCCCGGCCCTATAATGAGGGACGCGGTAAGTAAAATCATCATGCATTTATATGTAACGTGCCCCGGCCCTCTAGTGAGGGACGCGGTGAAAGGAATCATCATATGCCATCCTGGCCACCTCCCCGTCATCACATCATCATCATAAGTATGTATATGTATATAACATGCCCCGGCCCTCTAGTGAGGGACGCGGTGAATAATGCAGAGAAACGTGCACGAATACATGCCCTGGCCCGGGACGCAGTGAAAGATGTCATAATAGTCCGCACGAGCAGAGTAGTGAGATAACCATATGCATGTAACCAAATAAGTAAACAAATTATTTTTCAAGACTCGACGGACAATTACATTTGCCGACCTTCGAAAGTGTAGAAACAAATACTGAATTAATCAAAATTGTGTACAAAAGTTACGAACTTCGGGAGTCGTTCTTACGAGTCAAGTATATCCAAATAATGTGTAATATTTAATGGAACCATCAAAACAATCATCGTACTTGCATACTTCTTAAAATAATTCAATTAAGTCAACATAACAAAAATCTCGGGAACTAGGGGCCCACCTTGGGTTAAATGAGGCGGCGTACACGATTTACGTATAATACGTCTCATGGCATTACTTATGAAGGTTTTTAGGGTAATCGGATCCTATTCAAGCAATTTCTAGGCACGGAACAATTTTTGCGGCTATTCATAGGCATTTAATTCAATTCTACTGAATGAATAGTAACCATTTTTCAATCGCGGATTTCTAGAGTTAGAGTGATCCCCGAGACACGTATTCAAGCCTATTACATCTAGGACATGCCAAAGAAGGAAGGGGTAAGCCTTACATACCTTTTGCGCCTTTGACGTTCTCCAAAACTCAATTCTCGTTTCGCCCAAAACCTATAAATGGTCAAGTTTACCAATTAGTATTCATAAGATTTGAAATTTCAATCTTGAACTAATACTTGTCTACCGGAATTCCGGCGGCACCTCCCCTATAAATACAACACCCCGAGAATTAAACTCGGCTCAAAACAAGCAACAACAACCAAACCAACAATTAGGATACAATATCAATCATCAATTCAAAATACATTTCAACACTAGTAACGCTCTTTACATAATTTCCACAACTTTCCCAACATTCCAACATACTACTTACATTCCAATCAATATCGACGTTTATACGTTCAATTACTAATCCGAGCCCATTCATACAACGAACAAGAACACTTTAAGCAATTCATACAATATTGCAAACAATCCAAACATTTTACCAACTTACCCGAAATCCAACTCAAACCCGAGAGCAACATGACTTGCCTTCCTTTCTTCCAAATTCATAAATTACACTAACAATTCATGCATTAGCAATGCCATTCTCTTAAGTACAAACTTTATATTACAAGCCTAATGGCTCCCAAAACAGCCCGCATTCTCCACAACACCAACGTGGATCATTTAAAGGTTCATTAACGATACAAAACTCACAACGACAACAACTAGAGTCTTAAGTAACATTTGCTCATTCTCGGCTCAAGTATGGCACACATTCGGCCAGCCTTGTACACACACATACACATGTAATTCACACTCATTCTATACACTACAACAACAAGGAAATACACTACATATAATTCAATCTACTAATCCCACAACACATAGGCAACACACGGCCACAAGCCATGCATGGCTCATGGCCACGGTTCAACTCCAACATCTACATCTCCATAAATTTCATGCTTGTTTGCATACTACAACACGTCTACATCATTCACAACACAAGAAAGAGGATTAGTTCTTACCTTTTCTTCTTCACTTCACACGTCCACTAAGGTGATGAACAAGGGAAACGAATAGCTTATTGATCCGAATAACACCTCCACGTTAACAAGCGCCCTTGACTTAGTTGTTTTGATAGAAGAACCAATTTTTTTGATGGAAATTTCTTGACCTTAATTTTTCACTCCCATGGCCGTGAGCTAGCTTCTCTTGCCTTCTCCTTATTTCTTGATTTTTCTAGAAAATAAAATGAGGAGAAGGATGACTTAGTCATCTTCTTAAGTAGCCAAAGAAAATATTTTATGTGGCTATGGCCCACAAGTAGTATAACCGGCCACTTTGGCCCTTTTATTCCAATGATTTACAAATTTTTCTTATTTCATTTTTGGCCCCAAATGTTTACTTAATAATTCCCATGCCAAGAAAGTCATTCATCACTTATGCTTTTAGAACAAAATCGTGGTTGGAAGTCCCGACTTCATGTCCCGGAATGTTATAGTTATGATTATATACAATATATGTAGTATATTTGCTGGAGTACGGGTCTGTTCTTGATGGCTGGTCTAACATTGTTAAAAGGGCTGGATAAACATAAGAATTAGTGTATTAATCACTTTGTTGTTGTGGTTGTTGTACTCCATGGATGTAAAGAGAAAAATGATAGCAATGGTGTATGTAGTGCATATGGGGCTGATTTTGTTATGTCCTTGAGTTGTGTCTTGTTATTGATGTTGTTGACCTCGTATGTGAGTTGTGGATGTATGCAAGTAGTGGAAGTGCTGCCACTTGTTTTTATACAAGAACGAGTTATCGTTTACTAGCAACCACCAATTTGACGGACATGCTACCATTGTTATAGGTTGAAGTGCCAATCGAGACGAGTTTAAATTATTGAATTGGTACGGACGACAAACGGTATGTAAAGCCTACCGTTTCTTCTTTTGGCATGACTTTTTTTTTTGCAAGAAATAAAATGTATATGTATGCTTATAAAGAAAGTCCTATTCTTAGAGCCACTAGGATGGCTAACATCTTTGACCTCCATAAGCTATTACTACATGGCTAGATACATATTCTATGATGCTCAAAGATTTTATTTGTATGTTCAATGTTGTTCGAAAAGAAAACGAGAAGACTAAAGCCTTTGATGTACGAAAATATGGTCTTAAAGTCCCTATTTGATTTGATCCATAATGTTATCCGCAAGTTTCTTAGTATGAATATGTGATCCACAATGATGTCCGAAAAATATTTGATATGGCCAAAGTTTGGATATGTATATTTTGGATATGTGCGTATGATTCTAAAGCTCCCTTTGAAGTGCTCCATAAGGTTATTTGAAAGCTTCTCAATATAAATGGTACTCGAATTTCTAAGTACAACTTATGAAATATTTTCGAGAAAATTCCGTACTTCGAAAGTTGTAACTATTATACTAATTCCAATTGACCGAATCTTATTTTGAGCCTTGATGTTTGTAAAAATATTTGGCTATTGAGTTTGAAAGAAATTTATTTAATTATCTACTTATTTATTTATTTATTTATATGCATATGGTTTCCGCACTACTCTGCTCGTGCCTACTACTACGATATCGTTCGCCGGATCCCCGGGCCGGTTACGTCGTCGTGCGCACTTTATGATATACTCCGGTGTTATGCTGTGTTACGGTTCACCGAGCCACTCGCTCAGAGGGCCGGTTCCGTTTTTATACCGGTGTTATCGTGTATGGCGTTATCCGTGTTATGATGTGTGGGATACGGAGATTTGAAACCTTCGGTGTTATCTTTGTGTTATGGCAATATCGACGGGCGGGCGACCATATTTCATTGCCACTCTATGCATGATTTGTATTTTGAAAGTAAACATTTTGATATTTTGGATACGCACTTACTTTCTGTACTTCGGTATCGATTATGGCTCAGATTTATTTACTATACTTTCTGCTTTGCATACTCAGTACATATTTCGTACTGACCCCCTTTCTTCGGGGGCTGCGTTTCATGCCCGCAGGTACAGACGCACAGTCGGTGATCCGCCGGTTGGGACACCCTCGCCTGTGTTTGGAGTGCTCCTATTATTCCGGAGCCTATATTTTTGGTATATATTCGTTCGATGCATTTGTATATATTCGTTCGAGTGCAGGCGGGGGCTCCCGTCATGATTCGCGTCTACGTCTGTTTAAGTGCATGGACATGTATGTGGGTTAGGCCTATTAAAACGGGTGTGTTTGTATGTGTTGTGTTTGGGGCGATCCCATTCGCCGTGGCAGCCTTGTCGGCTTGCTTTTGTATATGTTTTTGGGTCGTTGCGCCATTCGATAGCCTTGTCGGCTTTGATATATACATATATGGTCTGTGTGGCCTTTGTTGGTATTTCTGCGTGCGGGGTTTGATTTGGATAGTAAGAAAAACGAAGGAAACTACGCAAATTTTTCTAAAATGTTTAGATTATCACCTTACCGGTTTGTGTAATATATGAGGTACTGTGTGTTAGTTACGTACGGGTGCCCAGCTCGGGCACTTGTCCCGGCCTACGGACTATAATATATGGGTCGTGACAGATGTTAAGTACGATAAAACCATGATATGCTTATAAGACGATTCATAATCATAAATCTACAAGATGTACGATAATGAGTATATGGTATGTATGCACAAATATATGTTTGATGATGCTAGAGTAAAACAAAGCCATAATATGTCTATGAAACGAGTGATAGTAATGAGCCTATGATGCATGTACGATATGAGATATATGTGATGTGGTCGAGCCCTCGTGGCCGAATACGATATCCTGTCTAGCTTATGAGGCCGAATACGGATAATGATCAAATGTGTATAAATAAATGCGACATGATGATAAGTATGTGCATGTGTTATGATGAATGCGGGATGATGACTACTATGTTAAGGTCATGATACCCCTATGCGATGTATATGTACATATGTGTACACACACACACAGGAAGGGCTTAGCACGAATACTACCAAGTCATCGAGCCTATGAGGGCCGAGTATGAATACTATTAAGCCCATCGAGCCCAAGAGGGCCGAGTACGTATACCATCAAGCCTATCGATCCCGAGAGGGGAGTACGTATACCAATGATCTCGTGAGGTCCGAGAGGGGCCGAGTACGAATGATACCGACCTATATGAATACGATTATGATACATAGATGATATTTTCATGAGTATGATTATGGTATATGTATGATTATGCCATATGCATCACGTCCATGTGAGTGCGAATGTGATAAGTATATGACATCATTACGAGTACGAGTATGCTATGTATATGACAGCGATTAGAGCATGGATATGCTAATACCGTAAGTGCGAGTAAGGGCTATGTATATGCAAAGTACGTGATACGAGCATGAGTATGACAAGAGAATAGATATGAAAGGTAAGTAAGTAAAAGATATGAATGTATGTATACGAGCACGAAATAGAACATGGAACGTCCCTACAGAGAAAGAGGTAAGTACTATGAAGAGAATGTTAATGTCTCCCGTCTTATGTTATTTCATATATTTCCGTTATGTTTCTCGATCATTCTTGCTCATGCTTTACATACTCGGTACAATATTCGTGCGACGTCCTTCTCTTTGAATGACCGTGTTCATGCCCACGGTGAACGGGGAGACGGTCCGATCCACAATAGCTATCGGCGGAGTTGCGAAGCCCTCATTTTATTCGGTGCTAATTACGAGACATTATTTTGTGTACATGTGTCCGGGCACGGCGGGGGTCTGTCCGTCTATATGTCTAGTATTCCGGTAGAGTCTCGTAGATATTATGTGTGGGTAGTATGGTCCGTAGACTACATGTACATGCAAGCTTATGTATATTATTATTTTGATAGTCAGTGGCCTATGTTTATTTAAGTAAGTATGATTTAAATGAAAGTTATTTTCTATGATCATAAATGATAAGAAATATGATTAAAGCGGGGATAAGCAATAGAATGGGTGGTGCACAGTGGTCGACCTCGGGTACCGTCGCGGCCCGTCGGTCGGGTCATGACAACACGATTTCGGAATCAAGAGTTATAGCCATTTTAAGAACAAGACCCCAAGCTGCCAAATGGTTCCGCGGGCCTCACATGAATAAGTCGGTGGAACCGACCTAGGGGGGCTATAAATACCCCATCAACCCGTTTTTTTCAGCATATTAACATTCCAAAGAGTCATAGAAGCCTCTCAAAACATCTCCCAAATATTATAGTCCGATAAATCAAGAATTTGACAAGATTACGCCAAACTAGTCCGTGAGCGATTGTTCTTGCTTCTACTTAAGCTTGGTATTGGAAAAGGTTGATGTGGCTGAGTTTTTTTTTCAAGCATAAGGTATGTTATTCATCCCATCTTTTATGTTGAGTTTATTTGAAGGTCTAGCAAGCCTCCAAAAAATGAAACTAGTCATGGAGAAAAGGTCATAGAATGTTGTATTGTAGTTGTTGCGTTTATGGGCTGTTTTGGATGTGTTGTGGCCGTGTGGATGGACTGATTTACGCATATCAAAATGGTATCTAACATGGTTGGCGTATTGATGAGATTATACTCCCTGATTGGGATGGAAGAAAGTGCATATTGTTGTTATATGTTGGAAAACGTCGTGTGGGACGTTTATGAAATATGTTGGTATGAATAATAGTGTTGTTGATGTTGGTATTATTGTTGTTATTGATTGGTTGCTGAATTGTAATTTTGGGCTAGGTATATAAACAGGGGAGATGCTGCCCGATTTTCGGCAGAATATAGAGTAGTT
This sequence comes from Lycium ferocissimum, assembly GCF_029784015.1. Taxonomy (NCBI): domain Eukaryota; kingdom Viridiplantae; phylum Streptophyta; class Magnoliopsida; order Solanales; family Solanaceae; genus Lycium; species Lycium ferocissimum. Next base: position 16,867 of record NW_026725155.1, read on the forward strand.
TGATTTGAAATTTGGAACAAGTGTGCAATAAAGAGTCTAACGTTAGTATGAATCCTTTTAAGTGTAGGATTACGAGCTTGGACGAATAAGCGTAGCTAATAAGAGGTGGAACGGTATGTAAAGCTTATCCTTTTTCTTTTGGCATGCCCTAGATGTAAGTATGATACGATACGAGCCTTGGGGTAACTCTACTCTTAAGATCCGAGCATGTCTACGATTCTTATTCACTTCTTTAATATCCGCACTCTTAATGTAGTCGAGCTATTTCCGTCGAGTCTTTTGTATGTCCGGGATAATGAATGTTGCATAAGAGTTGTTATTTCTAAAGTGTTCTATAACGTATAATGTCCCTAACTTTCATATATGGTCTCGGATTGCCATGATATGTTCGTAGAGAATTCTATAATGAATAATGCCCGTAACTTTCATAGGCGGGCTCGGATTGGCTTGATACATGTTTATGATCCCCGTGACGTTATGTGACATATTTCGTAATGATATTTCAAAGAGTCTTGAGTGACTATGATTCGGATACTCGAGCGTTGATTTATCTATTTACCTATCGAGTCCTAAAAGATGGTTATGTGCATATGGTTTCTCGCACTACTTGCTCGTGCTAGCTGTTATTACCTCTTTCACCGAGTCCGGGCCGGTATGTATTCGTGCACGATTCATCGCATTGTTCACCGAGTCCCTCACTGGGGCCGGGTACGGTATATATATATGATGATGTGATGATGGCGCCCCACAGGGATGGGCGCAGTATGATATACATGATGGAGACATGATCTCGTTCACCGAGTCCCTCACTAGAGGGGTACGGCATATATATGATTACCACCGAGTCCCTCACTAGAGGGCGGGTACGGTATATATATGATTACCACCGAGTCCTCACTGTAGGCCGGGCACGCGTATATACATATGATGATATGATGACATGATGATATGATGATTCTATTCACCGAGTCCCTCGCTAGAGGGCGGGTACGGTATATGTATATATGATGATATGATGACATGATGATACGATGATTTTGTTACCGGAGTCCCTCGCTGAGAGTCGGGACACGTTATATATGCATATGTACAAGATGATTATTCATATGTTTCCGAGTCCCATAATGAATTGGATATGATATTGACATACATGGTTTATGTTCTAAAGGCAAGCCTTGTGGTTTTACGGTTCGGTACTATTTTTTATACTCTTTACTTGATTTTATCTATGTATCGTATTTCGTGTTTTACATACTCGCATATTCGTCTTGACCCCGCTCTTCGAACTGTGGCCGCGTTTCATGCCACGTGTGTGTATACGGATGAGTAGAGGATATTAGTAGAAGATGTTCCGGAATTGATTGGCAGCTCCATTTCCTCCCCGGAGTCTTTGTAGGTCGAGTATCTATGTTATGGTATCTTGAGTTATGTTAGAGACTTTGCGAGAGGTCACGTATGTAATAAGTCGGTTTTGTAAGCGGCTACGTAGCCGATGTATCATTATGCATTATATTACGAGTATTTTATATGTGCCAATGATTTTACTTGAATTGAGAAAGACGAAAGCGTGTTGTTCTTTGAAAAGCTTTCATTATGCACTCATTTCCCCGATGCAAGAGTCCGGTAAGATTATGAGTATAACGAGAGTCGTGGCCGGGTTCGCTCAGCCCTAAGTAAGGGTCGGGTGCCCATCATGCCCTATCAAGTTGGGGTGTGACAACGATAATGGTAATGATGAGCCTAAGTTTAGAGACTATAAAGCCTATCATATGATATTTTTATGAAGTTCATGCTACGAATATGATATGATTTTCATAGATTGTCTTTCAATTCAAATGAATGCTCTATGAAAAGTTATGATAAGCTTATGAGATGTATGTGATGATAAAAGATTTCCGTAGTGATGGCAATGATGATGATGAGATATACCGAGCCTTGTTATGGCCGGGTACGGAAGACATGTATGTGATATTGTCGAGCCACTATGTGGCCGAATACGGATATTGTTGAGCCACTACATGGCCGAATACAGATATTGTCGAGCCACTACATGGCCAAATACGGATAATGTTTAATGTGTATGAGCAGATACGGTACTATGATATGTATATGTATGTGCCTTTCGCGACCCTTAAGAAAAGGTAAAGTAAGCATGACAAACATCTCAAAAAGGTATTTGGTCTTTTATTTTATGCTGCCCTTCACGTCTACTTATGTTACTACTCATGCTTTACATACTCAGTACATATTTTTTACTGACGTCCTTTTCTTTAGACGTTGTATTCATGCCCATAGGTAGACAGGGAGGTGACCCAGATTCCTAGGAGTTACTCGAGCTTACAAAAGCACTCCATTACTTAGGAGGTGCTATGTTGAATTGTTATTTTGTGTATATATTTCGCACGGCAGGGTCTGTCCCGTCTTTATCTTAGTACTCCCGTAGAGGCTCGTAGATACGTATGTGTGGGTAGTATAATTCTCAATGTCCTTATTGTATGTACATTATTTTGATAGCGGAAGGGCTTATGTATATAAAGGTAATTATGTTTGAAGTGAAAAATAGTTTTTCCTATGATTGAGTATAAATTAAAATGAACGTTTTATGAGTACCATGGTAAGGAGAGCGGCAACCC
>NW_026725156.1:0-5391 GCF_029784015.1 Lycium ferocissimum
TTCTGGCCCCTTTTAAAAAAGGACCCGTTTCCCGTCCAAATAGGTAGACGGGGGGCGACCTCGATTCTAGGAGCTTCGGGTCTTTAAAGGCACCCCCGGGTTGGAAAGGTGCCTTTTGATTTATTATTTTGTGTATATATATATGTTTTGGGCACGACGGGGTCTGTCCGAATCCATATATCTAGTACTCTAGTAGAGGCTCGTAGATACGCACGTGTGGGTCATATTGTCTCATGATGTCCTTATCGTATGTATTTTATTTTGATAGCCGAAGGGCTTATGTATATAAAGGTAATTATGTTTTAAAGTGAAAAATAGTTTTCCTATGATTTGAGTATAAGATTAATGAATGAACGCTTGATGTGTACGATGGGTAAAGGTATGAATGGTGCTGTTTGGTTAGCTCGGGTACACGTCATGGCCCTGTCGGGTCGTGGCTTCGGTTGCCACGATGCCTCGCGGACGGAGTGAGTCGCGAGATGAGCCGGCGCGCTGGGCGCAGCTAGGTATTCCTACTCCTTGGTATTACTTTTCTGCATTGGGGACATTGCAGACTTTTTCAGTTGGGGGTAGGAGTATTTGATGTATCATATATGTGTTTAGGACCCCCTCGGCTTTTCTTTGCCATGGTTCTTTTCTCGAGGGTTTATTTCTTGTTGAACCTGGAATGTTTAGGTCGTCTTTAGATAAAGTAAAGTATTATTGACTTATGTGGTGGTGGTTTGCTTGACTTAGGGTTGTCATATTTTGATTTTGAGAAAAAGTACTCCCCTCCGAATTTTTGAAAAAAAATGGACTTGCTTGTTTAATTGACATGCATGCTTCCTTGTGTGATATTTAGATTATTGGGTTACCTTGTGTGTGGAATTTTAGCGGGGAGACTAGCGTGTTAGTAATTTGATGCCATGTGTTGTGAGGGTTTTGTAGATATATTCTACAATTTTGTGTGTGATCTAGAACTTGCCTTGTTAGTCGTAAATTTTTGTATTAAGAAGATAAGTAAAGGTAGTGAAATGATCTTAGGATTTGTTTGTGTTAGGAAACCCCTGTTTGCTTTGAATATAAGCCTACCTTAGATTAACCAATACTTGTTAGCCATTTTGAGCACGAAAACCGGTCCTTGATTAGCGTAACAAGCCGATACCGTTCTTAATATCCATCTTTTGCACTCGGTCCCTCAGCTTGGCACTAAAATAATAAGAATGAGGCTAAAAGCCTAAGTTGGGGGTGATAGGTGGACTATGGGGAATATGAGGCATAAGCCTAAACTGGGGTGAAGAAAAGTGCTAGTTAAAAGACAGTGGTGTGGTAAGTGTAAAAGAAAAGAAAAAAAATAGCAACCAAAAGAAAAAAAAAAGGGAAGAAAAAAATGTGTGAGAAGTAAATCACAATATAATCACGAGGCAACAAAAAAAGAAAGAAGGAAGAAAACAAAAGGCAAAAAAGGGTAAAAAGAAGAATAAGATGTAGTGTTCAAGGAGGGCGAGTCAACATTTGCCCAAATATCTATCTTACACCGTCCCCAAGCCTACATTACACCTTGAAAAAGTCTAGTGTGATCACATCCACATCCGAGTTGAGGGTCTTTGAAAATAAGGGCAAGCCTATGGTATTTGCATACGTAGCTAGAGAATTTCTTTGTGAGTGTGAGTGTTTCTCTTCTCGCTTTGTCTTACGTAGTTACTTTGTGTGTGTACATATATGTTGGAACGTTCTTTGGTCTTTGTAGGGCATTAGGATTTGTTAAGTATTTGGTTTTAGTGAGTCTTGGTTCGTGTGCACTATGGTTTAGGTTTCTGTGATAACTAGATGTCATAAATTGAAGCCTAGGTATTAGTTGCGACGAGTCCTTGTTTAGTTTTGTCTTTATTAGGGGGAGAGTCATTGGGATACATTTGATATGGCAGAAGTTAATTGCCACAACCACTGTAGATAACTTTACCTTGTGATATCGAGACATTTGTAGATTGAGTTTGTTAGTTGACTTGCTTGAGGACAAGCAAAGACTTTAAGTTGGGGGTATTGATGTGCGGGATTTTGGCTAATGCTCTTTAACTTTCTGAAGTTTACTTGTTTTTCGAGCAAGTTCGTGATAGTTTAATTATGTTTTATGTATTTGTGCAAGTGTTTTGAAGATAGAATGCTGGGAAAAAGCAAAAAACGAGAAAAAATAAATGATACGATACAGTAAACATAAGGACGGACCGTACGACATGCTCGACGCCCGTGAAATCGCCTCGTCAAAAGCTCCTCAGTAATGTAAAACATCAGAAAGCATACTTAGATCGTCGACTTGCATCGTCGACATGATCGACGTCCCGATCGAAGTGCTTCGACGGTGGAATTCTCTTGAGGGTGATAAAAGTGTACTCGGATGTTCGAGCATGTCGGCCGTCGAGGTGCAAAGACGACCCGTCGAAGTGCTAGGCGAGATGGGAACGGGGCCAGGATTGATTATTAGGTTTCTTGTATAAATACTGTTTTGGTTTTATTTTCAGGCATGTCGGAGTTTTTAGCCTTGTAGTAATTACTTTGAGTTATTCTTGCTTTTGAAGACTTGGACAATTACATTCATTACTTTCAAGTTTTATTCGTAAGTTCAATATAATAATTCAATTACGATCTTGATCTTTTTTATTGTTTTCTTGTTGCCATGAGTAGCTAAACACCTTTACTAAGGTTGTGAACCCGAGATGGGTGTTTTGTGATTGGGGATCGTGAAAGATATACATATAATGGATTGTTAGGGTTTATTTGTTCTTCATATTCATCATATAGTTAGTGGTTGCAAACATTAGCTCACATCGTAAACTTTATTTTATTTGGGAAAATAGCTAGGGTTAGGTAAGAACAAATAACAAGAACACTCGGGACTTTCAAACCTTGTTTAATAAATTCACTTAGGAATATGAGGAATTTAATTGGCATAATTAACTTCGATCTTCATGCATACTTTCTTATCTTTGGAAAAAGCATAGAAAGAAATAATCTTTTCTTATTGGGAAATAGTTTAGATTCACGTAGAGGTTAAGTGCGTCCATACAAAGGTCCGTTAGACGTACATCGAATCGAGACCCGCTGATCATACACACTTTATACGACGGGGACCTGACCTTGGTTCTTTTACCCATATATATAACCTTAAATTTCCAATCACTTCAACTTAGTCCACAAACCAAATAAACTATAAAACCCTTTTTTGTGGAATACACCGGGACCCTTTGACATTAGTATAATACTTGTTTAGTAAACTTTTCACACCATATTCTGCGTGGGATTCGACCCCAACCTCGTTGGGTTACTATTTGACAACGTCCGCGTTATGCCATTAATAGGTGTAATTTGAGCGTATCGGTCCATCACGACCTACTATTAGTCCATGACATAACCGAACATACCAACTCATCCCTTTACTCTCAAGCCCGGCTATACAGCACATACGTATCGACGAGCTTCTGCTCGCATCCATAACTCTTGCTTCAACAATTTCCTTTTTGCCCTTAACCTCGAAGACACCAATCAACCTCATCGGTCGCACCCTTCACTGCACGTCATGATATAATGTCCCCGCGATCCAAACCACGACTGAGAACCCCGCCGTATTGCCTCACCTCCGTATTACGAATCTTAATCCCATGAACCTTTAATAACAAAAGATGTCTCATTATAATCCTTCAAATTCTCGTATTTCATTCAACTCACTTTTATCACTATCAACTAACTAGTACTCAAAATCCGCTCGATCCTCTAAACTAATCATCCATTTAAGCTCGACAACACAAAACAATATTGATGATTCTCACTCACGTCTAGTGAACAGCAGGTATCCTCAAATTTATTAACTTATCACGTCGCTTTCATGTTGAAGTCATTTCCGTGATTAAGTTTACAAACTCTCAAGCCTACAACTTGATAAAATTCTTGATCAAGCGATGTGCCCGTAGCATTACTTAACAGTTAGTAGTCTTTAATAACATCAACTAACTTATATCAAGAATAACCTTTAGCTGATGTGCAACTTTATCTGACCATGCGAGATACGATTTTTTTCCTTCCCGATCTAAAAATTACTCGTACCAAGATATTCTATGAAATCTCACTTAATGCGCGCTTTCCACAAAAGTCTTCATTAAATGTCCTTGTCGACTTCTTTTCTTTATTACCCACGATAGCAATATGTTTTCCCGTATTCGATGTAAATCGCGAACTTACACTTGTTCTCGCATCACGAAGCGTCTAATACTCCGCCATTCTTGAATCGTCGACTAGCCATGGTTTACCAATATCCGCACACACCATTATTAAGCCTTGAGGAAGCTAAAGTCAAACCAATCATATCCTTGAGCAACCCACTGTTGTTAAGCCATAAATGCACTTTGTCATTTTTAAGCAACCTAACGCCGAAACATGGAGACCCTGTAACCCTCTAAACTATCTTCCATTTCTTACGAACTTTCACGATAAATGAGTCTAATCGCAACTCCACATAGCAACCGAGTCTAACCGCGACTCCAAAACAATCGAAACCTCAGGCCATAACTAGTGACTGAACTGGATCACTTTCCCAAATCAGAATAACATATCTCACACCAAACCACCACGCGTCATAGATTAACCTGTTGCACCTCGGGAAAAAAATTCCGTGTCATTGCATAGTAAATGGGCTAACACAGAGTAAGAAGTATATGATGTTTCTATAAGTAAGAAAAGGTTATTATTGATTCTAATTAAGGTTTCAAAGACATTGGAAGTAAGAGGAGAAAGTTTCTAGGCGAAGCATATGTTATATTTTTGGAAAAGTACCATGTTAATGTTGACTTAATGATGTCTTAAAGAAGACTTGTAATGCCCCTTAGACTGCTAATAAAGTGTTAAACAAGTGTTAAGAAGGTTCCATAAGGATTGAAGATCAAACGAACGACGTATACAATTTCAGAGAAGTGGGGTTGTACGACCGCTTATACGGTCCGTATAACATTATACGGTCCGTATAAGGGTCCGTATAACACCCAACAGGAAGATGTTTTCCATGATGGTGAACCACGGCCACTTATACGGACCGTGCAATGTTATACGGACCGTATAGGTGTCCGTAAACCCGAACGGGCTGAGTTAAGTTCAAGTATTTAAATGTAGTCCCACTTCACTAATTTTCGGTTCCCACACTTCTTCATCTCTCTCAAGGCTTCCCTAGAGAGTTCTACACATTGCTACAAATTCAAGAAACTCATGATCAACTTCATCAAACCGAGAGAATCAAGTGTAGAAACTCATTGGGGTTCATCCAGAAGAAATCTCATTGGAAGTGGAATTAGGATTTTGTCCAAGTGATATTTCCCATAAAGCCCATTCCCAAACTATCTAAGGTAAGTTTTATGATCATTCCATGTT